>NC_088236.1:40920319-41220319 GCF_036934945.1 Oncorhynchus masou masou | reverse complement strand
AACAACACTGTTTCACGACACATCAGTGACATGGCAGGAGAAGTTTTGAAACAATTACTGCTTCGCATACAAGCCAGCGTTACAGCTGGATGAGTCAGACGTGGCGGTCCTGGCACAGCTCCTGGTATATGTCCGTTACGTTTATGAGGGGTCAATTAAGGAAGACACCCTCTTCTGCAAACCACTGGAAACCAGGACAACAGGAGAGGATATTTCTTAAGTACTGGACAGCTTTGTGAGATCAAATGGACTTTGGTGGTCAAGATGTGTTGGTATCTGTAATGATGGCGCAAAAGCCATGACATGAAGACATTGTGGAGTGGAAACGAGCATACAAGCAGTTGCTCCCGACGCCACTTGGGTACACTTCTGCAGCATCCACTGAGAGGCTCTTGCTGCCAAGGGAAAGCCTGACAGCTTGAAAGATGTTTTGGAAACTACAGTGAAAATGGTTAACTTTGTTAAAGCAAGGTCTTGAACTCTCGTGTATTTTCTGCATTATGCAGTGATATGAGCAGCGACCATGTAACACTTTTACAACATACATAAGTGCACCGGTTGTCAAGGAGCAAAGTATTTACATGTTTTTTTTAAATTGAGAGACGAGCTTAAAGTTCTTTACTGACCATCATTTTCACTTGTCTGACCGCTTGCATGATGACAAGTTTCTCACACCACTGGTCTATCTGGGGGATGTTTTTTCTCACCTGAATGATCTGAATCTAGGATTACAGGGACTCTCCGCAGCTACAGTATATTCAATGTGTGGTCAAAATTGAGGCTATGATTAAGAAGTTGGAGCTCTTCTCTATCTGCATTAACAAGGACAACACACAGGTCTTTCCATCATTGTATGATCTTTTTGTGTGTGAATGAACTCAAGCTTACAGACAATGTCAAATGTCATATAGCGAAGCACCTGAGTGAGCTGGGTGCGCAATTACGCAGGTACTTTCCCAAAACGGATGACACAAACAACTGGATTCGTTATCCTTTTCATGCCCTGCCTCCAGTCCACTTACCGATATCTGAACAAGAGACTCTCATCGACATTACAACAAGCAGTTCTGTGAAAATGTCATTTCAATCAGAAGCTACTGCCAGATTTCTGGATTGGGCTGCGCTCAGAGTATCCTGCCTTGGCAAATCGCGCTGTTAAGACACTGATGCCCTTTGCAACCACGTACCTATGTGAGAGTGGATTCTCGGCCCTCACTAGCATGAAAACTAAATACAGGCACAGACTGTGTGTGGAAAATGACTTAAGATGGAGACTCTCTCCAATACAACCCAACATTGCAGAGTTATGTGCATCATTTCAAGCACAGCCTTCTCATTAACCTGTGGTGAGTTATTCACAATTTTCAATGAAAAAAATAAGGTTTTAAATGTAAGATGGTTAAATAAAAAGAGCAAAATTATTGATTATTATTTGTTCCCTGGTCCTATAAGAGCTCTTTGTCACTTCCCACGAGCCAGGTTGTGACAAAAACTCACACTCATTTTTATGTTTAATAAATGTATCGTATAGTGTGCGTGTGTGTGTGTGTGTATGCGCAGCAGGCTAACAATGGCAAAAAACAACATTTGAGAGTGCGCTGACCCTGGTGCTAGAGGGGGTACGCAGCTGGAGGTTGAATGTTTGAAGGGGTATGGGACTATAAAAACTTTGGGAACCACTGCGTTAGACCTATCAATTAGTTAGTGTTTATCTTTACTTGTTACTTTTGTGAACTTTCATTATTCTCCCTCACGAGGGAGAGAAATTAGAAAATATCTTAAAGATGTGGGTTTTGGTAATAGAATTTCATGTTTCTTAAAACTTACAGAAGGCAGAAACATTTCTCCAAAAACAAATTATTGATATTAATTGGCAGGGGTCTATTTACATCAACATTGTGTTTTGCTGTATTTGTTAAACTTTTAAAGACTTAGTCCTGGTAGTTGTTTACCAAGACTCCTTTTGCATCTATTTGACCAGAAATCTAAGCATTTGCTTACTCCAAATTTTTGGGATGGAAAATGGTTTTGAACTCATGGATACCATTTGTATGTCTCTGCGTGAAGTTTGAAAGAAGTTGCTAACCAGCGCTAGCGCCATTGCTAACTTGCGCTAGCACAAAGTCTATTTGTATCTGTGAAAATGCTACCAGACATCAATAGACTTCCAGTCATTGTGCTAACGCTCAATAGCATTGGCTTACAAAACTACGTCTAATTTCATACTGGACACAAACATAGAAATGGTCTCCACAAGTTCATCTGACTCTAGGGAAGTACAATTAGGCCCCATTGCCAAAATCCCAGTGTCCTTTTTAAGTCCAGAGAAGTTTCTGAAATCCATCTTCAAGCTAACACTTAAGGCGTCCACATGCTTCTCAGCCGAAACAGTTTGGAAGTTTGTGCATATAGCACGACAACATTTTGTGGCGTTCTCATTTGTTTTGTTTTTACTTCGGTAAGGGTTTGTTCAGGCACAAAACATTTTGAGGCAAGCCGGAGTCGGTATCCGAAGTCTACACCCCTTCGTCAGTGATTGGTCAGCAGTAAGGATTCTTCAGTAAAGTCTTTGTCATTCAACGAGAGACGACTCGTTTTCATGCACGTTTTTTCATTGAGAAATACTGCACCAATCAAACATCTTAGATGTAAAATTGTATGACTAAGATCTCAGCAAAAACGTTGTACTTCGTGACAGATTTCTTGAATTATCTTAGATTATTTCTGACTATTTTGAGGAAGTGGATACTGTCTACGGCGTCTCAAAATTAACAAACAGTGCAATTGACATGTTGAAAAACTATATATATTTTTTTACAAAAGGCCCTTTAAGAAATTATCCAAGCACACTTGTTTGGTTCGCCTAGCCGCCTTCACCTAGCTGAACTGAAGCATGCTGATGTCTTTAAACAATCACAGCTTATCTTGGTTTCTTACACGTTCCTTATGACTGGGTTTTTCCACTGCTCCTCACATTCATTATTCAAATCTCTGGCATGCCACCTTTGGCCTCTAGGCCACTTCACGTCTCACTCAGCTGTGAACTTACTTTGTGACATCCCATTCTTGTGGCATCCCAGTTAGGCTACATTGACGGGACAGCCGATCCAGACACACCTTTGGAACCTATACGCCTGAGGTCGAACTGGTCCTGTTTAGATGCCTTTGTTGATTAAGGAAACCCTATTTAGGCTCATGTAACCTGGAGACAACCTCGGGGCACACTATTCTGATAGCAGATAAGAGTGAGGCATCTAGTCTGGTCAGTTAACTTATTGTGAGTTTTTTTTCATAGCTGGCATATGCAGTGCATTCGGAAAGTATAACGACCCCTTGACTTTGTCCACATTTTGTTACATTACAGCCTTATTCTAAAATGCATTTTTTTTGTCACCAATCTACACACAATACCCCATAATGACAAAGAAAAGTTATCTTGTGCAAATGCATTAAAAAATATATATATTTACTTAAGTATTCAGAGCCTTTGCTCAGGACTTTGTTGAAGCACCTTTGGCAGCGATTACAGCCTCGTGTTGTCTTGGGTATGACGCTACAAGCTTGGCACACCTGTATTTGGGGAGTGTCTCCCATTCTTCTCTGCAGATCCTCTCATGCTCTGTCAGGTTGGATGGTGAGTGTCGCTGCACAGCTATTTTCAGGTCTCTCCAGAGATGTTCGATCGGGTTCAAGCCCGGGCTCTGGCTGGGCCACTCAAGGATATTCAGAGACTTGCCCCAAAGCCACTCCCGCATTGTCTTGGCTGTGTGCTTAAGGCCATTGTCCTGTTGGAAGGTGAACCTTCACCCCAGTCTGAGGTCCTGAGCAGGTTTTCATCAAGGATCTCTATACTTTTCCCCGTTTATCTTTCTCTCAATCCTGACTAGTCTCCCAGTCACTGTTGCTGAAAAACATCCCCACAGCATGATGCTGCCACCACCATGCTTCACCATAGATATGGTGCCAGGTTTCCTCCAGATGTGACGCTTTGCATTTAGTCCAGAGTTCAATCTTGGTTTCATCAGACCAGAGAATCTTGTTTCTCATGGTCTGAGTCCTTTAGGTGCCTTTTGGCAAACTCCAAGCAGGCTGTCATGTGCCTTTTACTGAGGAATAGCTTCCATCTGGCCACTCTAACATAAAGACCTAATTGGTGGTGTGCTGCAGAGATGGCTATCCTTCTTGAAGGTTCTCCCATCTCTACAGAGAAACTCCTGAGCTCTGTCAAAGTGACCATCGGGTCCTTGGTCAGCTCTAGGAAGAGTCTTGGTTGTTCCAAACTTCTCCCATTTAAGAATTATGGAAGCCACTGTGTTCTTGGGGACCTTCAATGCTGCAGAAATATTTTGGTACCCTTCCCCAGATTTGTGTCTCGACACAATCCTGTCTTAGAGTGCTACGGACAATTCCGTCGATCCCATGGCCTGGTTTTTTGCTCTGACATGCACTGTCAACTGTGGGACCTTATATAGACAGGTGTGTGCCTTTGCAAACCATTTCCAATCAATTGAATTTACCACAGGTGGACTCCACATCATATGATCAATGGAAACAAGATACACCTGAGCTCAATTTTGAGTCTCATAGCAAAGGGTCTGAATACTTAT
Source organism: Oncorhynchus masou masou (assembly GCF_036934945.1). Classification (NCBI taxonomy): domain Eukaryota; kingdom Metazoa; phylum Chordata; class Actinopteri; order Salmoniformes; family Salmonidae; genus Oncorhynchus; species Oncorhynchus masou. Next base: position 41,215,712 of record NC_088236.1, on the reverse strand, counting down.
GTAAATAAGGCATCTGTTTTTAATTTTGTATAAATGAGCAAAAACATTTTTTAACTGTTTTCGCTTTGTCATTTTTGGGTAGTGTGTAGATTGATAAGGAAAAACATTTATTGAATTAATTTTAGAATAAGGGTGTAACATAACAAATGTGGAAAGGGGGAATGCACTGTAATTACAATGCTAGTAATAAGAAATAGCAAATAGCTCCCATATACACTCAGTGTTCAGTTTATTAGGTATACCATCCCGTTCACAAAAATGGTTTGCTCCTACAGACAGTGAGTCACGTGGCAGTGGTTTGCTATATAAAGCAGCCATACAGGCATCCAGTTACTGTTTGATTGGCCGTTAGAATGGGCAAAAAGAGGCTGGTGGCAGTGGTGTAACTGTGTGTGGAATGTTTTCCTGGCACACGTTAAGTCCCTTGATACAACGTTTCCATGCCCCAGAGAATTCAGGCTGTTCTGGAAGAAAAGGGGGGTCTAACCCAGTACTAGATGGGTTGACCTAATAAACTGGCCATCGAGTGGAATTGGCCTATAGCGATAGATATCTATAACCCTAAACTGTGCAACCCCCAGTTCACTACATTTAGGTAGTGACGTCATGCAGAATGCAAAGGGGAAGTTAAACCACACACTTCCATATATGGACAGTGTCAAAGAGACTGCACCAACATCTCGTCCTCTTATGTTTTGTAGCTGAGAGAGCAAAAGAGACATTTCCTCTTTCACCTACTTCCGTACAACCAGCCACAAAATATATGCACTTCACAGGCATGTGCACTCCACTAACATACATGGGGATGGTAGTCTCATTCTAGACTCATGATGTATTGCAGGGGTCTGAGTGGATATAATGACAAAATGACTGTGCAAGAGACATTCAGCGTAGATCACACAGAGCTTCAAAGAGGATCACTAACTGCAGAGAGAAATGAAACTTGTTTGAACTTGTGCATACCGTGCTGCTGGTAAAGTAACAGCAAACACACAGAGAGAGGGAGGGATAGGCCTTCTGAGACAGACACAGTCTCTACAAAATAAATAAAAAGTCTGTATTAAAAGTCTTGCCATTAGATTTCTCTGACTTCCTACTTGAAGCAACAGTCGTGCCGCTAATTCAATTTCTTTGAAGGTGTGGCGTAAAGGCATCCAAAACATGTTAATCTATTCTAATCTTTATTTGTCAATTGAAACCAATAGAAGGCAAGCTTCCTATGAGGTAGGGTGCAACAGAAGTAACATGAGGACTGCCTCAACTCCCAATGCATTCTCCTCATGTGACCCCATAAGCCCAAGGAGAGAAGTGATCAACTGATCTGCTTCTCCATTTAGAGAACTCTCTGTATTCTCTACAACTGAGACCTAGAGTCAAAACTAAATAGGATAGGCTGTGGTTTCCCTTCTAAACCAGTTTATAAAAATACTGAACAAAAATATGAATGCAACATGTAAAGTGTTGGTCCCATGTTTCTTGAGCTGAAATAACAGATCCCATAAATGTTCCTTACGCACAAAATGCGTATAACCACCTGACAGGTGTATCAAGAAGCTGCTTAAACGGCATTATCAATAAAAGGCCACTCTAAAATGTGCAGTTTTGTCAAACACAACAATGCCACAGATGTCTCAAGTTGAGGGCTGACTGCAGGAATGTCCACCAGAGATGTTGCCGGAGAATTTAATGTTAATTTCTCTACCATAAGCCGCCTCTAACATTGTTTTAGACAATTTGGCAGTACGTACAACCGACCTCATAACCGCAGACCACGTGTAACCACACCAGCCCAGGAGTCTGGACCACCGCATCCGGCTTCTTCGCCTGCAGGATCGTATGAGACCAGCCACCCGGACAGCCAAGGAAGGTGTGGGTTTGCACAACCAAATAATTTCTGCACAAACAAACTGTCTCAGGAAAGCTCATCTGGGTGCTCGTCGTACTCTCCAAGGTCTTAAGCTGACTGCAGCTTGGCATTGTAACCGACTCCAGTGGGGAAATTCTCACCTTTGATGGCCACTGGCATGCTGGAGAAGTGTGCTCTTCACAAATGAATTCCGGTTTCAGATGTACCGGGCAGATGGCAGACAACGTGTATAGCGTTGTGTGGGCGAGGGGTTTGCTGATGTCAACGTTGTGAACAGAGTGCCCCATGGCTGCGGTGGGGTTATGGTATGCGCAGGCATAAGCTATGGACAATGAACACAATTGCATTTTATCGATGGCAATTTGAATGAACACATATAACGTGACGAGATCCTGAGTCCCATTATCGTACCATTCATCTGCCGTCATCGCCTCATGTTTCAGCATGATAATCTACAGCCCCATGTCACAAAGATCGGTACACAATTCTTGGAAGCTGAAAATGTCCCAGTTCTTCCATGGCCTGCATATTCTCCAGATATGTCACCCATTGAGCATGTTTGGGATGCTCTGGATTTATGTGTACGACAGCCTGTTCCAGTTCCCGCCAATATCCAGCAACTTCGCACAGCCATTGAAGAGGAGTGAGACAAGATTCCACAAGCCACAATCAACAACCTGATGAACTCTATGTGAAGGGGATGTGTCGTGCTGCATGAGGCAAATGGTCACACCAGACACTGACTGGTTTACTGATCCACACCCATACTTTTTTTGAAGGTATCAGTGACTAACAGATGCATATCTGTATCCCAGTCATGTGAAATCCATAGATTAGGGCCTAATAAATGTATTTCAATGGACTGTTTTCTTTATATGAACTGTAAATCAGTAAAATCCTTGAAATTGTTGCACGTTGTGTTTATATTTTTGTTCAGTGTATGTTTTGAGATTAGACGTTCACCTTCCTTCCCTGGGTGACTTGCTCTTTCACTTCCTTATGGTTCAATATAGACATGTAGAACCTTCAGTCAAGAATTTTGGCGAGTACTGCAATGAATATCTAAATATAATATTGGTGGCAGTGTGTTAGCTTAAAATATTGTTTATGTGGCATTCTATTGAGCTGAATGTTGCTAGCTCAAGTAACACTGACCAATTTATAGGCTATTGACATAACGGGAGCAATCATAACATTGAGTTTCACTGACAAACTTACCAACATATACTGATGGTTGGCTGCCAGATTGACCGACAAACTAACAAACAAAATTGCAACTCATAAACAGACAAGCAAAAATTGCAAATGAGTGGCAGTGGGGTTGTCACATCTCCCTGGCGACAGGTGAAGTGTGTGTGTGTGTGTGTGTTAGGGGAGGGGGAGGGGGGAGAGGAGGGGGATATGGGCTGTGGACCAGGCTCTGACACCTGGTCCACCGTTCTTTTATTTAGCTAAGCAAGTCAGTTAAGAACAAAATCTTATTTTGTGATACAGCCCTGGATCGAACCAGGGTGTGTACTGACGCCTTAGACCACTGCACCACTTGGGAGCCGGAGTTTTGTTTGTCTCTTCGTCTTCCTATCCAGTGAGAGATGGGTGTTATCAAGCCTAGTCAAAAACTGGTAACAGACCCACAGAGGGGCAGTCCAGGCCAACTGGTGTTGGTTGGGAGGGACCTTGACAAATTCATTGTGATGGTCAGAGAATTGGATATTCGGGGCGGCAGGGTAGCCTAGTGGCTAGAGCGTTGGACTAGTAATCGAAGGGTTTCATGTTCAAATCCCAGAGCTGACAAGGTAAAAATCGATCGTTCTGCCCGTGAACAGGCAGTTAACCCACTGTTCCTAGGCAGTCATTGAAAATAAGAATTTGTTCTTTAACTGACTTTCCTAGTTAAATAAAGGTAAATATAGAAATCTGCTGAAATTGATATAATGAACTGCAGTGAGTGGTAACCCGATCTGTTGGTAAATCCATTAGAAACCTTTTTTACAGCATTTATTTTTCTATTTTTTTGCCCATGGAAGAAATGGTCAGAATGTGACTTTTTGGAAGATATGTGTTCAAAGTTGACCCATTTTGCATATGAGAGATCCATGTCTTCATCACTGGAGAAGAAACACTGTTGACTTTGATATCATTTAAAAGCTTACCAACAGGGTATGCAAAATGGGTCAACTTCGAGCATTTTTATCTCTTTAATGGTTTTGCCATTCACTTCCAAAAAGTCACTTTCTGAGCACTTTGGAGTTGTGGCTGAACAAAGACATGGATATTATACATCTAGCTGTTTTTTCTATGCATATTCAAGTCTGAACGGCAGCTTTGGGTAAGGTTAAGGGGAGGTGTGTGTGTCTCTTTGTTAACAACAGCTGGTGCGCAATCTCTAATGTTAAGGAAGACTAAAGGTTTTGCTTGCCTGTGTTAGAATACCTCGTGATAAGCTGCAAAACATACTATTTATTAAGAGAGTTTATCTATATTTTTCATAGCCGTCCATTTACCACCTCAAACCAATGCTGCTACAAAGACCACATCAACGAGCTGTATAGGCCCATAAGAAAACAAGAAAATGCACATACAGAGGCAGCGCTCCTAGTGGCCGGTGATTTTAATGCAAGGAAACTGAACTCCATCTTACCTCATTTTTACCAGCATGTCACCTGTGCAACTAGAGTTGAAATAACTCTAGACCATCTTTACTTTACACACAGAAATGCATACAAATCTCTCTCTCGACCTCCATTTGGCAAAGCTGATCATAACGCTATCCTCCTGATTCCTGCTTACAAGAAAAACTCAAAATAGGAAGTACCAGTGACATGCTCAATACGTAAGTGGTACGATGAAGCGGATGCTAAGCTACTGGACTGTTTCGCAAGCGCAGACAGAAATATGTTACGGGATTCATCCGATAACATTTGAAGAATTTACCACATCAGTCACCGGCGTCATTATTAAAATGCTTACCAGACAATCTAAATTTCTTCAATGCTCATTGAGGCAAGCAACACAACCATGTATGAGAGCACCAGCTGTTCCAGACAACAGTGCAATCTCACTCTCCATAGCTGATGTGAGTAAGACCTTTAAACTAGGGCGGAATACCGGTATTGATGCACGGACTGGTTTGGGTTTTAAATTGGCCTTATATAACAGCATTTGAATTTTTGGTTTGTTAAATGTGAGATGCCGTATGTAACATCCATTTTTACAGTTTACTCCACTACTCGAGTCATCTCTCTCCACGCCGCTTTCCACGCAGACCTAGCCCCGAACCCTGCCCTTCCATACCTTAAGGGAACTTTTTGACAATCACCGTATGGTTAGTGAGAAAGTCCATATTGGAAATGTACAGTCCCTTACTAGACGTCCGAAAACATTTTTAAAATTCGGGGACGGCGTCGGGCCGAGCGGCAGGGCCAGACCTACCGGGAAGTCATCAAATGAACTTTGTCGGACATTCGGTTTTCGTTTTATAAAATAATCAAATTTTGGTCCATTTTTCCGCTATGCCGGAAGATCCCACAAGAGGGCATAAGCAATCATATTGCTATTGGACAAAACATCCCGAATCACGACGGGCCATATCTCGAAAACTGAAAATATTTCGAAGCCGAAACTTGGTGAGCATAGGTTTGGCATAATGGGCAGATGGCCCCGAACAAGATGGCGTCTAGGCCTCAACGGTTTTTGAGTTATGGCCATATTTCTGGGATTAAAGGTCCAAAATGAAAATAGAGAAATGATTTTTTTCACTTCACGTCAAAGTCAAGGAGCCTCCGGTGTCAATAAAAAAAATCAGCCATTTATCTATCGTCATTTAAGAGAAATCGTACGATGACCAGTTTGTGATGTTCAGATATAGGTGTTTTTTTTTTCAACGGTTACAGATCCAGTTGCAGGGTGTTCATACGAATATTTTTAAAGTGTGCTGCGGAGCTCTGCGACATTTCTGTGATTTTCTATGATTTTCTGAATTAACACACACTCACTAAACCCTCCGTAAATAACTCAGTTCTTAACGTAAAGACAACGTAAAAACTCAGGATTCTGTAAAGGCATACCCCAATGAGGATATGAGTTTATTTATAGCTTCCTGTGCCAACAGGAAGTGCCTTAAATGGTGTCATAGTGGCTGTATCCAAGGGTTAAAAAGGTCAGATCTTTTCAAAACTTCATATGTGATTAGGCAACCCTCCTGAACTGTAAAATCACTCATTTCTCCCAACAGATGTCAAAGAAAAGCTCTCACACACACACACAGCAAGGATGGAGTGACAAAGCGCGGTGTTTAAAGACACAGAGAGCAGGCAATGGCATAAACATAATCCCAAGGCCGTGCCGAGTCCAACGAGGCGCCCCGCTTGACCGTAGCTCGCTCGGTCTGAGCGCAGCGACCATGAGAAAAATAGGCCCACAATGAAGCCTGCACCACAATGTCATTTGATTTTGGGTGACAGCGGCGGAACCGTTAGGTTTAGAAGGACAATTCAACCACAGGAATGTTCCTAAGGTCCTCCTGATCTGTGCAAGCCTAACCTTGACTGTGTGACATTAACCCTTCACAGTTAAAAGAAGGTGTTTACATAAAAACAGTGTGCATTGACTTCTCTCCCCATAGGAATACATTGGCTGCTCCACTAAATACAACCTGGAGTCTATATGGGTTATGAATGCTGTATGAACCTGTCTTTGGTACCAGTCCATCAGGCCACTATAAGGTCTACCTGTGTCGATTCTAAGCTTCCTGGACCAACCGGAAGTGGTTCAAATCGCCCTAAAAGTGTATACCCATAACCTGCCTGCAGTTTGATAGACATAGTGCATTCAACCCTGTGTAAATTAGTCAGTTTTAATGGTAAAGACTTAAAACTCAGGATTCTGTAATGGAATACCCCAATGAGGATGTATGTTGAGTTACAGCTTCCTGTGCCAACCGGAAGTGCCATAATTGGTGTCTCATGGGCTGTTTGGAGGGGTTAAAAAAATCAGATCTTTCCAAAACTTCATATATATGATTAGGCAACCCCCATGAACTGTAAATCAGTCATTTTTCCCATAAAAATTCAAAGGAAAACTAAATCACACAGATACACAACTTGGATGGAGGGACGTATTATTGGGGTGCGTAGAGACTGACAGTGCCTCCAATAGTTAGCTTTGAATGATATCAAATTGACTGATGGACGGTGACTTGCAGGTGACTCTTGTCCATTTGCAATATGTTTAAGCGGTGAGGTACCATCACCAAAAGCGACATTCTGAAATCAACCCTAACGAACGATGGAGAGGTACCAGAATCACTGCCCAGCCATCCCGAGTTCATCGGTTCAGTCAATTTGGCATTCCTGCATGATTTTTATAGCATGACAAATTGGTGATGGTGACTGCCCAGTTAACCATATGGCAAATGCACAGTGACTTTGCAAAAGTGAGACAACATTTGCAATATGTTTTAACAGTGAGGTACCATCACCAAAAGTGACATTCTGAAATCAACCCAAACGAGCGATGGAGAGGTACCAGAATCACTGCCCAGCCATCCCGAGTTCATCGGTTCAGTCAATTTGGCATTCCTGCATGATTTTTATAGCATGACAAATTGGTGATGGTGACTGCCCAGTTAACCATATGGCAAATGCACAGTGACTTTGCAAAAGTGAGACAACATTTGCAATATGTTTTAACAGTGAGGTACCATCACCAAAAGTGACATTCTGAAATCAACCCAAACGAGCGATGGAGAGGTACCAGAATCACTGCCCAGCCATCCCGAGTTCATCGGGCCAGTCAATTTGGCATTCCTGCACGAATTTTCAGTGACTTTGCAAAAGTGAGAAAACATTTGCAATATGTTTTAACAGTGAGGTACCATCACCAAAAGTGACATTCTGAAATCAACCCAAACGAGCGATGGAGAGGTACCAGAATCACTGCCCAGCCATCCCGAGTTCATCGGGCCAGTGAATTTGGCATTCCTGCATGATTTTTATAGCATGACAAATTGGTGATGGTGAATTCCCAGTTAACCATATGGCAAATGCACAGTGACTTTGAAAGAGTGAGAAAACATAAACAAATGGACATGATGAAATCAACACCACGAGTGATTTAAAGGAACAACAATCACTGCCCGGCCATCCCGAGTTCATCAGGCCAGTCAATTTTGCATTTCTGAAGGATTTTTGAGCATGTCAAATGTCTTATGACATTTGGCCCCCACAAAACATATGCCTTATGCACAAGTAAAAAAACAAAAACATTATGATAATAAAATATGACTAAAGTATGTTGATACAGTTCTTATACGTGTGTAACTGACACAAAATTCGAAAATTTTCCGAAAAACGGTCCAGAAAGCACTTTTTTAGGGGTGTGTGAAGTTTTTTATGAAATTTTGCAATTATTGACTTTTGACTTCTGACTTCCTATGAAATCATATTGCAGATGGACAAAACACATGCAATAATGCGCAAGTAAAAAAAATTAAAAAAAACATGATAATAAAATTGGACAAAAGTATATTCATACAGTTCTTACGCATGTGTAATTGACAAAAAAGCGAAAGAATTTCGAAAAACGGTCCAGAAAGCACTTTTTTAAGGGGTGATAAGTTTTTGACAAAAAATCCATTTTTTCAAAATTTGGCTTTTGGATGTTGACTTGGAGTCCAATATCAATATGAAAAACCACGGTGGAGCACACACGCCACCTGTTGGATTTTTGAAGTGTTACAACTGGCAATAGCCATATGGCATTTGAAGTAAACTTTGCATGAATCAACGCCGATTTGGGTGGTATTGACCAATGTGTACATGGTTTGTACTATGCCAATAATTTGCCATTCATTTTTGTCCAATACAGGGGTGAATTCCCTTACTCGACCATGAGACACTTGTGTTCAGTCTGCATGGTCAATGCAGCACATGCAACAATGTTGATGACAATGATGCTGTTTTCACTTTGCTTCTTAATATAAATCCACTAGCATTCTAAAATTACACTATTAGTTTTTTTCTACATCTGCAAACAGCTAGTTTGTCTTTTCTTAGCAAGTTGGGCCTAAATCATGTCAGCAGCTAATGCTAATTGCTAGCTAGCTAATAAATGTAGAGTCAGAGAAAACATAACTAGCTATGCAGCCTGATAACACCAGTGATACTGCAGACTAGAGGTCGACCGATTATGATTTTTCAACACCGATACCGATTATTGGAGGACCAGAAAAGCCGATAACGATTAGTCAGCCGATTTTTTTTATATATATTTTTTTTTAATGTATTTGTAATAATGACAATTACAACAATACTGAATGAACACTTATTTTAACTTAATATAATACATCAATAAAATCAATTTAGCCTCAAGTAAATAATGAAACATGTTCAATTTGGTTTAAATAATGCAAAAACAAAGTGTTGGAGAAGAAGGTAAAAGTGCAATATGTGCTATGTAAGAAAGCTACTGTTTCAGTTCCTTGCTCAGAACATGAGAACATATGAAAGCTGGTGGTTCCTTTTAACATAAGTCTTCAATATTCCCAGGTAAGAAGTTTTAGGTTGTAGTTATTATAGGACTATTCCCCTCTATACCATTTGTATTTAATTAACCGTTGACTATTGGATGTTCTGATAGTCACTTTAGTATTGCCAGTGTAACAGTATAGCTTCCGTCCCTCTTCTCGCTCCTCCCTGGGCTCAAACCAGCAACACAACAACAACAGCCACCACATCGAAGCTGCGTTACCCATGCAGAGCAACGGAAACAACCACCCCAAGGCTCAGAGCGAGTAGCACGCGCTAACTAGCCAGCCATTTCACTTCGGTTACACCAGCCACATCTCGGGAGTTGATAGGCTTGAAGTCTTAAACAGAGCAATGCTTGACGCACAACGAAGAGCTGCTGGCAAAACACACGAGAGTGCTGTTTGAATGAATGTTTATGCGCCTGCTTCTGCCTACCACCGCTCAGTCAGATACTTAGATACTTGTGTGCTTGTATGCTCAGTCAGATTATATGCAACGCAGGACACGCTAGATAATATCTAGTAATATCATTAACCATGTGTAGTTAACTACTGATTATGATTGATTGTTTTTTATAAGATAAGCTAGCTAGCAACTTACCTTGGCTTACTGCATTTGCGTAACATGCCGTCTCCTTGTGGAGTGCAACGAGAGAGAGGCAGGTCGTTATTGCATTGGACTCGTTAACTGTAAGGTTGCAAGATTGGATCCCCCGAGCTGACAAGGTGAAAATATGTTGTTCTGCCCCTGAACGAGGCAGTTAACCCACCGTTTCTAATCCGTCATTGAAAATAAGAATGTGTTCTTAACTGACTTTCCAAGTTAAATAAAGATTCAATAAAGGTGTATAAAAAATATTATAATAATCTGCAAATCGGCGCCCAAAAATAACAATTTCCGATTGTTATGAAAACTTGAAATCAGCCCTAATTAAAATCGGCCATTCCGATTAACAGGTCGACCTCTACTGCAGACATAAATCAACATGCTGTTTGTGCAACAGTATCTTCAAAATCAAAGAGGAATATGCAAAGCATGAATATGTTAGCTACATGAAGTAGCTAAGACAAAAAAATGTAATGTAGCTAAAGATTACAGTGCCCCCTAGGAAAAAATCCTACCCTGTCACAATAACTCCTCCCTGGCGGTTCCATTCACTGTCATGTCAAACAACACTAAGTGCCCATTATTATATTCTAACTATTTCCATGATTTCTACAGTCCACCCAAGAGTTTGGCTCTAAATCACAATATATATATTTTTTTTAAGTCCTAAATTGTTTGCCCATATCGTGCATGGCAGTGTGGAAATGATCTCAAATGAGCGCAGGAAATGCAGAAATGGATAAATTATTTTTTGTTGATGTTGAATTGAACAGTATAAAACAATCAGAATGTAGAAAGACTCATCGAAATCACAGAATGTAAGTGTTGCCACCCTAGGGTCACGTACTACTCATAGAAAATGGTTACATTTTATTATTCAAAAACATAAATACAGTCATACCGTCATTTTATTTTTAAATACCGTGATAGGATATTTTGGCCATGTCGCCCAGCCCTACTTTTCCAACAGGTTAAGATTGCCAGATTACTAGGATGCGTACTCAGAGCAAGCACTGACCAGCTGGCAAGACCCTTCACTGACATTTTCAACCTCTCCCTGACCCCGTCTGTAACACCTACATGTTTCAAGCAGACCACCATAGTACCTGTGTCCAAAAACACCAAGGTAACCTGTCTAAATGACTATCACTCCGCAGCACTCACATCTGTAGCCATGTAATGCTTTAAAAGGCTGGTCATTGCTCACAACAACACTATCAAAGACCCACTCTAATTCACATACCGGCCCAACAGATAAAAAATTATGCAATCTCTATTGCGCGCCACACTGCCCACTTCCACCTGGACAAGAGGAACACCTACGTGAGAATGCTGTTCATTGACTATAGCTCCACGTTCAAAACCATAATGTCCTCCAAGCTCATCACTAAGCTCAAGACACTAGGACAGAACACCTCCTCTGCAACTGGATCCTGAACTTCCTGACGGGCCGCACCCAGGTGGTGAGGGTAGGCAACAACACATTCGCCAACGCTGATCCTCAACACGGGGGCCCCTCAGGGGTGCGTGCTCAGTCCCCTCCTGTACTACCTCTTCACTCATGACTGCATGACCAGGCACGACTCCAACACCATCATTAAGTTTGCAGATGGCACAACAGTGGTAGGCCTGTATAGGGACCTGGTAGCATGGTGCCAAGACAACAACCTCTCACTCAATGTCAGAAAGACAGGAGCAGATCGTGGACTACAGGAAATGGAGGGCCGGGCACACCCCAATCCACATTGAAGGGGCTGTAGTGGAGCGGATCAAGAGTTTCAAGTTCCTCGGTGTCCACATCACTAAGAAATTATCATAGTCCACACACACTTCCCCTCAAAAGGCTGAAAAGATTTAGCATCCGACCACAAGGCGCTACAGAGAGTAGTGCGTACAGCCCAGTACATCACTCGGGCTGAGCTCCCTACCATCCAGGACCTCTATTTTATTTAACTAGGCAAGATAGTTAAGAACAAATTCTTATTTACAATAACGGCCTACCCTGGCCAAACCCTAACCCGAATGACACTGGGCCAATTGTGCGCCCTCCTATGGGACTCCCAATCATGGCCGGTTGTGATACAGCCTGGAATCGAACCAGGGTCTGTAGTGATGCCTCTAGCACTGATATGCAGTGCTTTAGACCGCTGCGTCACTCAGGAGATCTCTACCAGGTGGTGTCAGAAGAAGGCTCTAAGAATTGTCAAAGACTCCAGCTACCCAAGTCAGACTGTTCTCTATACTACTGCACGGCAAGCGGTACCATTCTACCAAGTCTGGAACCAACAAGACACTGAACAGCTTCTACCCCCAAGCCATAAGACTATTAAACGGTTAACCAGACTATTTATATTTATCCTTTTTTTTTTTCAATCAAAATTGGTGCTGTCAAAAAGTGAATGAATTGAAGTGTGGGGAATTGCATTGGGAACAGGTTGGTATGGGCTAGCATACTTCAAATTGACCCTTGGCTAATGTATACAGCTTAACCTTTTCCCCAGGTTCAATTGAGAGAGAACCAGCTATAAGACAAGAGTACATACAGCTAGGCCTACTTATTGTCACAATAATTAGGTTAGGCCTATTTCCCAATAAGGATATCCAATATTCTAACCAAGCAGTGTTCCCTCTTTTAACTAATAACATCAACCACTGACAAATTACATCTGACTTCCATGTTTAAAAATAAAATATAAAAAATTTAGACAAATATTTTACAAAAAGGAAAAGTGCAGATGCTTGTTCAATAGGCTTAAACTGATTTAAAACTCCCTATGATAGAAGAACCTACTGAGAGCCGTGGAAGAAAAGTACAAAAATAGGTGAGGCACATTTTATTCTAAGTCAAATACAATAGCCACAATTCTCCCTGCATCCTCAGCATCCAGTCAATTCACTCAACATCCTGTTTTTCTTCCTGTGCTCATTGAACATCACGTCATTCCTGTACGAAATAGTCTAAACATTATGCAAAACAACCCTCATAACACTTACACAGCGAAGCAGGACGTGACATGATTTCTACACATTTTGGATGAGCTCTAAATTGTTAGGAAATGTTCATTATTCTATCAGATAAACAATGTATGGTATTTGTAGTGGATTTTGTTTACTAACCACTGATTAAGAGCCTCTTAGTGGAGTGACAACATCAAATTGGACGGCACACCATCATCCTTCTTAAATCGCAGGTTGACAGTTGGTTCATTTCCCCAAAATGAACAGCAGTGTGAGGTTGTAACTAGGGAACTCATCCAAAGTTCAGATGTGGAAGCATTGTGTACCTGGTCAGCTGTTCTCCTACTCTTGTCAAAACTCATACCAGAAGGCAATTGAAAGGAAGCAACTCTAGGTAGTAGAATCTAAAACCATGACCACGGGGCAAATTCTTCTCCCCTCTCATGACTCTTCAGAAGCATGCAACCAGACAGACACAGGAAGACAACCAACAACACTAAAGCGCCACAATCAGGTGTGCAAAAGGGCAAACACACTGAACTACACCACATTGTAACCATCTTCTGATATTTTATAGCAGAAAGAGACTTGATTGTTGTCTGTGTCCCATGTCATACACATTTTACCTTGGCAGATGAGAAAGGAGATTTCCATGCCATAACTTAAACTGAGACTAAGAGTCAATGGCCTGTCTGAAACGGAACATATTACTTCACTTGCCAACCCGATTAAATACATTGTGGCAGCCCTTTGACAGGAAATCGTATTTGAAATGGTTATTCCTGCGAAATCAAAACACCACTACATTGGAATAACCGCACCATGATCACATCACGCAAAGACTTGCATGACTCACGCAAGGACTCAGGAGATAGCTTGATTGTTTATTTTAAAACCAATGAATCAGCAGTATTTACATTTTACACTGTAGTTGATCATGTTGGCTTCATAGAGAGAAGACACCGCTTGTAAAACTGTCATAACTAGCTAGTTTAGTTAACCTAATCGCATGCTTAGGTTTGAGCTCAGTGCTAGCTTCAAAAACCAACACATCAACTATTTTACTGATCAACGCTGGGTAGCTAGAAGCTAGCCAAACCATACAAATATATATATCAGCTATTACTTGCTAGCTAGCAAGTACGCAAACAAGTAATAGCTGATAGATAGATCAATTTGCCATGTTAATATAAGTATTCTGCCTGAATGATGTATGGCTTGGCGAGCTACCCACCTTTGATCAGTAAGTGACTTACCTGGGACACTGCAATCCGCGCAAACCTCACTATTCCTTAATCGTTTAGACATCCTTTGCAGAGGAAAAAAAAGGCCTTCAAAAAAAAGTCAAGGGAATTGATGTGCTTCTTTTCTCATTTGATAACCGGGAAGAATTTATCTAAGCGAATTACATATGACCAGTTGCTTTAGAAAAAAACAGTTGATTGGCGAGGAGCAAAATAGCTTCCTCTTCAATCTTAGTTTCTTGCCCCAACCAAGCTACCGCTAGCTAGCTTGCGCACAACAAACAGCTGCGATTGTCAGGAAGGAAACTCTTGCCGCAAGTGGTCTGTAGCCGGATTTTCACTAGTTTCACTACTCCAGCCACAGTCAAACCTAGTCTATTTCTCAAATATATAATCTAAAAATCTGATTTTAAACCAAAACATAAATCACACTGTCTTGTTTTAATATATATATATATATATATATATATATATATATATATATATATATATATACACACACACTGCTAACCTTATACGCTAACCCTAACCTCGATTGAAGACCCAAAAGCAAATGTTGTTTTCATGAATTTTTACGATATAGCCAATTCTGTTGGCTGTCGTAACTAGTTAAAACCATGTAGCCGAGTGGTTACGAATTATCCGTGGACAGCAGTAACACTACATAAAACATACTTTGTAGATTGTGGTCAATCGGCAGTCGCCCAATGTTAAACGACTAGTAAACTACTGACATTCGTTTAATTTAAAATAAATAGATGTAAACCGGTAGAGTGTGCCAAAGATTTGCGCAAACTAGTACCAAAGATGATGGATAAATTAAGATAGTTCACTCAGGCAGTTAACCATTGACAAAAATGGTCAATTCCGGGCTACTTAACTCGGCGTGTCCATATACACCAATGTAATAGCAACTGGGTCTAGTCTACTTAGTTCAATGATTTGCATCGAACCAGGAGAAGAAAAACAGCGAGTGGGGTGTCTCGCGTCCTCTTCCCTCTCTGCCAGTACTAGCTGTGGTACAAGTAGTCGGAAGAGGAAGCGAGACATCTTACTCCCTGATTTGTTTCAGTGAAAGTCAATGAACTAAAATAGACCAGTCCCAGCTGCTATCACATTGGTGTCTTTGGGAGAGCCACCCCTTAAGTACCCCGGCATTTATATTTTGTTCAATGGTAAACGGCCGGAGTAAACTATTTTCATTTATCCACCATCTTTGCTATTAGCTAGTTGTTCAATGGTCATGGCTAGAAGGCTTCCAACTTTTGTAAAATTCATTTCAGATTTGACGTTATGTAGCAGGTTAGGATAATTAGGTTAAGGTTAGGAGAAAAGTTGGGGTATGCTATACTGAACAAAAAAATATAAACGCAACATTGTGTTTGTCACGTTTCATGAGCTGAAATGAAAGATCCCAGTAACTTTCCATATGAACAAAAAACACATTTCTCAGAAATGTGCACAAATTTGTTTACATCCCTGTCAGTGAGTATTTCTCCTTTGCCAAGATAATCCATCCACTGGACAGGTGTGGCATATCAAGAAACTGATTACAGCATGATCATTACACACATGCACCTTTTGTTGGGGACAGTAAAAAAATAAAATATTTTAAAAAATCAAAAATGTGCAGTTTTGTCACAGAACACAATGCCACACATCTCAACAAGTTCAGGGAGCATGCAATTGGCATTCTGACTTCAGGAATGTCCATCCGAGCTGTTGCCAGAGAATTGAATGTTAATTTCTCTACCATAAGCCAACATTGTTTTAGAGAATATGGCAGTACATCCAACTGGCCTTACAACCGAAGACCACTTGTAACCACACCAGCCAAGGAAATACACAACAAGTTTCTTCACCTCCCGGATAGTCTGAGACCAGCCACCCAGACAGTGATGAAAGTATTTGTCTGTAGTAAGCTGTGCTCTGGACACCATATGTGAACTGATTGCCACCCATCTATCTTCAGAGCTCGTGCTGCTAGGCGACCTAAACTGGAACATGCTTAACACCCCAGCCATCCTACAATCTAAGCTTGATGCCCTCAATCTCACACAAATTATCAATGAACCTACCAGGTACCTCCCCAAAGCCTTAAACACGGGCACCCTCATAGATATCATCCTAACCAACTTGCCCTCTAAATACACCTCTGCTGTCTTCAACCAAGATCTCAGCGATCACTGCCTCATTGCCTGCATCCGTAATGGGTCAGCGGTCAAACGACCTCCACTCTTCACTGTCAAATGCTCCCTGAAACACTTCAGCGAGCAGGCCTTTCTAATCGACTTGGCCGGGGTATCCTGGAAGGATATTGATCTCATCCCGTCAGTAGAGGATGCCTGGATATTTTTTTTAAATGCCTTCCTAACCATCTGAAATAAGCATGCCCCATTCAAGAAATTTAGAACCAGGAACAGATATAGCCCTTGGTTCTCCCCAGACCTGACTGCCCTTAACCAACACAAAAACATCCTATGGCGTACTGCATTAGCATAGAACAGCCCCCGTGATATGCAGCTGTTCAGGGAAGCTAGAAACCATTAAACACAGGCAGTTAGAAAAGCCAAGGCTAGCTTTTTCAAGCAGAAATTTGCTTCCTGCAACACTAACTCAAAAAAGTTCTGGGACACTATAAAGTCCATGGAGAATAAGAACACCTCCTCCCAGCTACCCACTGCACTGAAGATAGGAAACACTGTCACCACTGATAAATCCACCATAATTGAGAATGTAAATAAGCATTTTTCTACGGCTGGCCATGCTTTCCACCTGGCTACTCCTACCCCGGTCAACAGCACTGCACCCCCCACAGCAACTCGTCCAAGCCTTCCCCACTTCTCCTTCTCCCAAATCCAGTCAGCTGATGTTCTGAAAGAGCTGCAAAATCTGGACCCCTACATATCAGCCGGGCTAGACAATCTGGACCCTTTCTTTCTAAAATTATCTGCGGAAATTGTTGCCACCCCTATTACTAGCCTGTTCAACCTCTCTTTCGTGTCGTCTGAGATTCCCAAAGATTGGAAAGCAGCTGCGGTCATCCCCCTCTTCAAAGGGGGGGACACTCTTGACCCAAACTGCTACAGACCTATATCTATCCTACCCTGCCTTTCCAAGGTCTTCATAAGCCAAGTCAACAAACAGATTACCGACCATTTCGAATCTCACCATACCTTCTCTGCTATGCAATCTGGTTTCAGAGCTGGTCATGGGTGCACCTCAGCCACGCTCAAGGTCCTAAACGATATCTTAACAGCCATCGATAAGAAACATTACTGTGCAGCTGTATTCATTGATCTGGCCAAGGCTTTCGACTCTGTCAATCACCACATCCTCATCGGCAGACTCGACAGCCTTGGTTTCTCAAATGATTGCCTCGCCTGGTTCACCAACTACTTCTCTGATAGAGTTCAGTGTGTCAAATCGGAGTGTCTGCTGTCCGGACCTCTGGCAGCCTCTATGGGGGTGCCACAGGGTTCAATTCTTGGACCGACTCTCTTCTCTGTATACATCAATGATGTCGCTCTTGCTGCTGGTGAGTCTCTGAATCACATCTACGCAGACGACACCACTCTGTATACTTCTGGCCCTTCTTTGGACACTGTGTTAACAACCCTCCAGGCAAGCTTCAATACCATACAACTCTCCTTCTGTGGCCTCCAATTGCTCTTAAATACAAGTAAAACTAAATGCATGCTCTTCAACCGATCGCTGCCTGCACCTGCCCGCCTGTCCAACATCACTACTCTGGACGGCTCCGACTTAGAATACGTGGACAACTACAAATACTTAGGTGTCTGGTTAGACTGTAAACTCTCCTTCCAGACCCATATCAAACATCTCCAATCCAAAGTTAAATCTAGAATTGGCTTCCTATTTCGCAACAAAGCATCCTTCACTCATGCTGCCAAACACCCTTGTAAAACTGACCATCCTACCAATCCTCGACTTCGGCGATGTCATTTACAAAATAGCCTCCAATACCATACTCAACAAATTGGATGCAGTCTATCACAGTGCAATCCATTTTGTCACCAAAGCCCCATATACTACCCACCATTGCGACCTGTACGCTCTCGTTGGCTGGCCCTCGCTTCATACTCGTCGCCAAACCCACTGGCTCCATGTCATCTACAAGACCCTGCTAGGTAAAGTACCCCCTTATCTCAGCTCGCTGGTCACCATAGCATCTCCCACCTGTAGCACACGCTCCAGCAGGTATATCTCTCTTGTCACCCCCAAAACCAATTCTTTCTTTGGCCGCCTCTCCTTCCAGTTCTCTGCTGCCAATGACTGGAACGAACTACAAAAATCTCTGAAACTGGAAACACTTATCTCCCTCACCAGCTTTAAGCACCAACTGTCAGAGCAGCTCACAGATTACTGCACCTGTACATAGCCCACCTATAATTTAGCCCAAACAACTACCTCTTTCCCTACTGTATTTATTTTGCTCCTTTGCACCCCATTATTTTTATTTCTACTTTGCACATTCTTCCACTGCAAATCTACCATTCCAGTGTTTTACTTGCTATATTGTATTTACTTTGCCACCATGGCCTTTTTTTGCCTTTACCTCCCTTATCTCACCTCATTTGCTCACATCTTATATAGACTTGTTTATACTGTATTATTGACTGTATGTTTGTTTTACTCCATGTGTAACTCTGTGTCGTTGTATGTGTCGAACTGCTTTGCTTTATCTTGGCCAGGTCGCAATTGTAGATGAGAACTTGTTCTCAACTTGCCTACCTGGTTAAATAAAGGTGAAATAAATAAAATAAAAAGTCAAGACCTTTTCTGTGGTGAAAAACTCATTCTGATTGGCTGGGCCTGGCTCCCGAGTGTGTGAGCCTTTGCCTTCACAGACCAACCAATGGCTGCGCCCATGCTAAATCATGTCGAGCCATAGATTCGGGCCTAATTTATTTATTTAAATTGACTGATTTCCTTATAATAACCGTAACAGTAGAATAGTTGAAATTGTTGCGTTTATATGTTTGTTCAGTATAAAAAAGCAAAGAAATAAAACACTTTTGACGTACATTTGACAAAAGATGGATCCCTTCTAGCCATGACCTTCGTAAGTGCTCGTTGTTGCGGTTAAGGGATGTGACGTCGATGGTAAATAGGATCACATTAATTGTTGTAATTGATTTGCAGTTTAATTGCGCAAATATGCACTAATTGAAGTAGCTTTCTATATTTACAATACTACAATTATATGTACGAAAAAGTATTTGTATTTGGCACAAATTAGTAAAACCCCGCTTCCCCCCGCCATAGTGTAACATGGTCACGTGCTTGCTTGAAAAAATATATATTTTCGCGAGGATTTTTTATTATTTTTTAAATCAAATATTGAACTTAAAAACGTGTCTTTATTTAAGAAATATATACATGTAATAATATGTATTCATAAATATAGTCCTATATTAGTCTTTATCCTCAAATAGTTTATCCCAAACATCCCTACCACAAGTCTCAACGTGACACTTCCTTGTTTTTCGAAAAGTTTTATTTGGTACTAGTTGGCTATCTATGGCTAGCACAATTTGACATGGATCCTGTTGGAATATGAGATGAGGTGCATTGATTAACATTTCTTCAACTTTAAAGTTTAGCTTAGGTTGTCCATGGCTGTAAATATAGGCTAGATACATTGAGAAGTCTAAACTAGCAGGGGAAGATGTTATCCGCGGCCAACGAAGATTTCAGGGTGAAGTTTCCACTACATTCCTTAGTCTGGGAAAATGATTACAGGAAATTGGAAAACGACTCAACAAAGGTAGCTATGTCAAAATATGGACAATGAGCTAGCTATAGGTACTTTTCTGTTTCGCTGCCTTTAGCTAACTAACTACAGATTTATCTGCTTCAGTATCTGAAGCTAGCTAGCTAGCACGTTAGTAACTTGACTACCTTGATAGCTAACGTTAGCAACTTGGCCTGACATGGATAACCATATACTTTGATTGGCGCAATTCCTAGGCTATGTATGCTCTGCCAGTTTAACGGTTCATGGAATGCCATGTTGCATCATTGATCATATTAACTACAGTACCCATTTCATTCAGCATAGCTAGCCGCCTTGTTTACATTACTACTGGCTACTTTGTTCGACATCTGGCACAGGCTGGCCACTGATTCTTGAAACGCCTTAAGAGCTTAGAAACTGTATTTTCCTACTATAATAACCTAGCTGAGAATTGATGTGGATAATTATCAGCAAATCATAACCCAAAGATATGGTTGCTTTTCTCCATTCTAAATGTTTTTGTGGTCAGTTGAGTATTTGTTATTAACAGGAAATGAGGGAGTTCTTTTAACCTGAGCCGCGGTGAACCGGTTTATGGCCCGTGAAGTGCAAAAGTGGTGAGGGAGGAGCGCCCTTCACAAATTAACAGTAATCTGAGCTGCTCGGTCCATGCAGCATTTAGCCTCTTTTAGAATAGGAGAGTGAAATACACTCTCCTCTCTAACATGTAGGCTCAGCATTCCGGAACAGTCCCATTACAAGTCAGAATGTTGAACAAACTCCATTTCAACTACTTCACCTGTTGTCTTCTGATTTTGCCACTATGTCTGAGGTAATTTGATACAAAATATCCACAGGGAAGCGTTATCAATCAGACCTTCAGTATGCTGGTCTGTATATTGATTTGTGTTTTTATTTTCAATACTGACACAATTCGCACAAACACTTGCACAATATGGCTGAGCCAAACCGAACCACAGGGTGCATGTTGTCCCGCACAATCAGCTGGCAAATTTTACTAACACTTCCAGATTGAGGAAATGTGCTTCGGATGATATGTTTGGTTACATTTGGCTATTGTTTACATATTGTGCAATGCGTCAGGAGATTGAAAATACAAGCGGCAGAACCTACCAGTGCTGCAAAAAGTTGGGTAAACAACACTTTCCTGTGTGTACCCTATCTCCACCTCCTAACTTCAAAAGGACCAACAGCATGTACAACCGGTAAAGTAAGTGTAAATATAATTGTATTCAACATTTTGGCTTGTAGGGAACTGTTTGTAAGCAGATTTCTTTCAGACTGAAAATCCATGAGGAAATCTAATTCAATCACTTTTCACCCGGTGCAAACTCCTCCCACCTGGGTAACCCGGGCCAGATGATCGAATCTCCTCAGTGTAGCTATAACTCCCAGTGTGTATGATGTCGATCATGAGAGATTCTCTTTAGTTAGCTAGGCTATTTGTTTTTGAAGCCATTGCAATGCTTGTTTGTTTGTTTCTCTCAGAACGACGTAGAGGCTGTGGATCCCAGGGGAAGGACACCGCTCCACCTGGCTGTGTCGCTGGGCCACCTGGAGTCGGTGAGAGTGCTTCTGAGAAATGGCGCTGAAGTTACCAAAGAGAATGCCAAGAATTGGACAGGTTAGGCCGGCTTTCCTCCATGACATACTGCAATCCAGACCTTGATTAGCCCTATAAATAGTATGCCAAAATCATGATATTTATAATAAACATTTACGTTTATATTGTCTTTTTTATTTGTAATGAATAAAATAAACGTATATCCAAATGTAAATGTTTATTAATACCATTACTTTGGCAAACTATTTATATGGCTATGGCTTCATCTGACACGTCTATTTGTTGGTTGTTAAATTGTGTGATCAAAGTCACTTCCACAAATTGACCTTGGGGGTTTCCGTAACAATTTCACACATTATGTACGCTTGAATCAGTAGGTGTCTATTCCAGTCGTAGTGGGACACTCTATTTCTTTCTACTGCTTCACACAATACCTCTTGTTACTACACACACAGCTTACTGGCTGATGCTGGCCATAACAAATGTTTACAAAAGTAAGAATTGTTATCACAGAAGTATGTTATATGTTAAAAATATCTTCTTGTCGTAAGCATGTGTTTGTGTGTAGTGCTGCAGGAGGCAGTCAGCACCGGCGACCCAGAGATGGTTCAGCTAGTGCTCCAGCGGCGAGACTACCTCAAAGCCTCTACAGCTCTGGGAGGAGTGCCTGAGCTTCTGAGCAAGATCCGTGAGGTGTTTTCTCTCTCTCTGTTTGCTCCCCTCTCTGAAATGTTTTTCACTCATCACACTTGTCACAAAAAACTAAACTTGCAAACTCAAGCCTCTTTTCAATCCCCCCCCCCCCCCCCAGTCCCCAGATTTCTACATGGAAATGAAATGGGAGTTCACAAGTTGGAGTAAGTTCTACTTGAAAATCACCCTTTACAATTGGCCGTGCGTGGATGTTTGCAACGTTGTAGTTTACATTGCTTTCCCATCTTTTCCCAGTCCCTCTCGTTTCCCGGGTTTGTCCCAGTGACGTGTGTCGGATCTGGAAGAGTGGGGCCAGCCTGCGCGTGGACGCCACTCTGCTAGGCTTCGAGAACATGACCTGGATTAGAGGTCGTCGGAGCTACATTTTCAGGGGAGATGGTGAGTCCCTTTTTCCCTGAGTGAGGCTTACAAACAACAGTGTCCTCCTAACCTGTGTTTTAGCAGGCCGTCTCATCTTTTATCTCGCCTTTTGCTCTGTTGGCTTCTGTTTCATAGTGTGCGTTTGTGCCCATTGGCAGATGCCTGCACAGAGTTGATGGAGGTGAACCATGATGAACAGGTGGTGGACACGGAGCGCTTTGACATCTCCAGGGAGATAGAAGACGTAACGCTGGACTCCATGCAACCTGCAGAACAGGAAGTGGCCAAGCGGCTGACCACGCCCATTGTCAATACCTTTCTGGACACCAGGGACATTGCTTTTGAGAGGCGAGACCCAAACCGTACTTTATCGTGCTTCTCTATTGTGTAGTATAACGTGCCTGAAGGATGTGTAGATGACATTTATATTGTTTTTCACAGAAATAAATCTGGGATTTGGGGTTGGAGGAGTGACAAAACGGAAGTTGTTAATGGTTTCGAGGCGAAGGTTTGTGCATTTATTAAAGCATTCTTGTTGTTGATGTTTAATTATTTTGTTGCTTGTCTAGGTTTGCTGACCTTACGCAAGTCCCTTTCTTTAATTTGACCAGATCTACAGTAGATTGCCAGCTTCTTATTTTTTTTCTTTTCTTTTTTTTTATAAATAGTTAGTTATTTTTCTTTTAGCACCAGTAAATGGAAGAATAGTATGCGGTATACTGCACGAGTTGTTTTTCTTTTCATTGCAGGTTTTCACTGTGAACAATGTAAACGTGGTGATCCGGACGAGGACAGAGCATCTCACCGATGAGGAGAAGGCTAGAATAAAAAGTATACACTCGATGATCCCTCAAGGAGGTGGTAGAGGGACATACCAGTTAGTCTGTATCTAAAATGGTTCCCCGTTCCCTGTGTAGTGCACTACTTTTGGCCTAAGAGACATGGTCCTTATCTCAGTGTTTAATAAGCAGAGTTTCAGTTGCAGTGTAATGCTAGGAGACTCGTGCACAGCTATAATAACCCAGAGAGACCTGTCTCGGTTTAGAAGGGGACTTGTTGGAGACCAGCGCTCTGTCAGACACAATAACACTTTGTGTGGATTGTCTCTTTTTTTTTTGGCTTCTAGGTGAGAGGAATATTCTGGAGTCTCTTCTGGGCACAGTGGAGCAGCAGATAAGTGCTCAAGGGGTAAGAGATTTGAGGTTATTGCGGGATTATCCCATCATTATCCCATCGAATTTCAGTATTACCTACATAGACAGACTCTTACTTGCCTATTTGGTTTATAATGGCTTCAATAAGAATGCTTCGTCTTGGTTCATATTGACTTCAATAAGAACGGTGAACTTGGTTTATAACGGCTTCAATAAGAATGCTCTACTCTGGTCATATTGTGGATAGGACCTCACTCTGGAGTACGCGACAGCCAACAACCCCACCGCCATCACACCAGAGGAGTACTTTGACCCTGCGTTTGACCTTGAAGACCGAGACATTGGCCGGCCCATTGAACTTACCATCCGAACCCAGAAGTAAGAAAATGATGTTGCAAAACCCAAGAGAGAGCGAGACTTTCCGATCAGTATTCATGTCATCAGAAGTCTTGATTGTTTTTCTAACAGGTTCCCTCTTAGTTCATATGAAGGTGTTGGTGTTTAGGTTTTAGCGTAGGGGTGATTGTATTGAGATGGGACTACTTTGCAGTGAGCATAATCTACAAATCGCCATATCTACAAATCACTACTCATGATGGGATCAAGATTAGCGATTGTGCGCTTCCTCAAACTGATCCCTCAAACACGATATGAGAGTTTTCTGGTTCGTATTCATTAGGCACCAAACAGAAGAAAATGGGACTGAAACAGGAGGGACTGCCGTAACTTGTCCAATAGGAAACTCTTATTTTCATTTTCCGTTGCAAAATGTTTTTCTACGGTGTACAATAATGAATACAACCCTGATGTGTTCAGGTTCAAGGGTACATTGTGGATGAGCGAGGAACACCCCCTCTCCCTGGTGGAGCAGGTCACCCCCATCATCGATCTCATGGCCCGGACCAGCACCCACTTCGCCCGGCTGCGGGATTTTGTCACCCTCAAGTTCCCTCCAGGGTTCCCTGTAAAAATAGGTACAATCACACCTCTGGAACAGCGTGACGAAATGAGAATGTTTACACAAAATGCTTGTGCCAATCAGCTCATTCAAACACAACTGTATCAAGTGTCTCAGAGGAGGTCTGCAATGCAAGGTTCAGTCCACCCTGTCCATATAACCTTATTCCTTGTGAACTACAAAACTGACCCCAAATCAGCCCTCCTACTCTGAGACACTTCATACATACAGGGCATGATTGAGGAAAACCTTGTATGTGTATGGGCAGTTATCACAATGAAAAGCCCACCATTGAGGCGTTTGCTTATAGATAATGGGATCCGTTGAGTGACCCGTCTTTGTTTCCTCTCACACAGAGATTCCCCTATTCCATGTGCTCAACGCCCGCATTTCATTTGGCAGTGTCAACAAATGCACTACGGGCGAACCCTTGGAGACACCCCCCTCCGCTGCCACACCGGAGGAGGAGGAGGAGGAGGAGGTGAGGGAGGAGGGAGGCTGCGGCGAAGCTGCAGGTAGGCAAAGCATGCCCATGCCGCTGACCAGGGTGACTCCGGCATTCGTCCCCATGGGGTCTGAACAAAGCAAATCGCACATTTAGTAATTTCTCAAATGTATTTCTTCAGTTGCATCTAACAGATGAACAACCAATATTAATGTTTCTATCCATATCGCTTTTGGTCGAAATGTCAATATTAACAGCCACCACTAGTAACATCATTCTGTATGACTGTTCCCTCCACCCAGTTCCCCCTCTATTCCAGGTGTGCCCGTCTGTGTTTGAGGTGCCCTCACACTACCGCCACCGAGGAGGGGGTGGCAGCCGCCACACGCCGGTGTCAAATCATGACGAGGAGCTACTGCAGTATGCCATCCACCAGAGTCTGCTGGAGTCCGGTGGGGGAGCCCCGGGACAGGTCCTAGATCACACACACACCCCTCCTACTCATCTGTTTGACTCCCTATCTGGTCCTCTTGCGCTCACGGCCATCCGCCTTAGTGTTCGACCAGTTGTCGGTCTGTTCAGGAAGCTGCAATGGTGTAAAACTTCCAGATAGAATGGATTGTGTGGAAACTATAGTATTGTCTTACATAAGGAATAGGAAACTCTGTCCGTTACATTTATGCAAGTTTTATCTGCGACGTGCCAGGAGTTTCACCTCGCTAACTCCACCTTTTTGTTTTGTCCTCTAGGAAGTGACCTGGGAGGATGCCAATGGTGACCTCACAGACCCCATACTCAGTAGCCAGAGTGACGGGTACACCAAGTATTCATGCATATCATTATCTACACTTTTCACTTTTGTCCAAAGTGACTTCCAGTTAACACATACAGTATATTCAGACTAATATCCATATCCCTCTGTTGTTCCAGAAGCATCCCAGAGGGGGTGCTGGTGGACTTGGGAGAAACCACGTCGAGTCAGGCGAGCTCGGGCACCTCGGCCTCCAGCCCCGACACTGACCTCCGCATGGCCATGGTGCTGTCGGCCCGGGCCCAGGCCGAGGAGGAAAGGAGGAGGAAGGAGGAAGAGGAGGAGCTGGAGAGGATATTGCAGCTCTCGCTCACAGAGAAGTAAAAAAAGGAAAATAGGAGGGAAAAAATAATAATTAAGGCCACGCCTTGCCATAACTGCATTAACATTTCGTTGATCAAGAAGCGGCCACCACCACACCCCCAATCCAGCCCCACCCCACCCTCCTTCACTACAATCTGCCATGACACCGGAAAAACATCCATGTAACATATGTCAAATAAAACCATCTGTATTTAATACTTTAATACCTATTTTTGGTTTTAAAAAAAAAAAACGAACAGAACAGATGTATTGCTAGATTTGTATTTCTATATAACACTTAGGCTCTGTCTTAAAAGTGTAGAGGCTGTCAAATCCTTGATTCCTCCCGTCCTTTTAAAACAGAGCCAAAGCCACTCCGCTCTCCCGAAGAGGTATCCAGGTATTCTTTGATATTATTTTGGGAAGGATTTCCATTGAAGTGTAAGGGTTCCAACAAGTGATTGTGTTTGTTGGGTGTTGTGAAGATCCGTTTAAACTTGGGACCGGTAGCTGCTTTAGTTGTGACTCTGGAAGGTTGTTGTTTTTAGAGCCCTGGGTCAATTTCATTAGGCACCAAATGGACGGGAGCAGAATGAAACCGGGAGGGGCTACCTGCACATTTTCAGTTTCCTGTTGCAAAAAGTTTTTAAAACATGTTTTATTTTTTTATTAAGATGACCCTGGAAATAGCATTCCAGTCACACAGCCATTCGAAAGATTGAATATCTCAGGGTTCCATTGTTCTACAGTCCCTCTGAAACTAGTGAAAGTGCAGTATGTTAGTTTATTGTGGACACATCGAACATGGTTTTCTGGTCATCAATATGGATTTTTTTTTCTACTTTGAACAGAATGTCATCAAACATTATGACTTGCTGGTGCTTCCAACCCTTTTTCTTCTCGTGCTGCAAGAATTCATGTTTTGTATTCGTGTTGTCATTGACACAATGTTAAAATGAAAGTGAACTACATGATCTTTCAAACAGGTTTTGACTTGCCCCAGAAACCAGGTTTTATTCAATTGTGCTAAGGGCTTGTTATGCAAGAGGGTATGATCTTGTTGGCCATGGTCACTGGGCACCATCAAGCATCAGAACCTCAACAAAGCAATAGCAGAAGCCGCTGTGCCTACCTGTGGATGGCAAAGGAGCATACACACGGTTCAGTGGTGCTCGCAAACAAACAAGGTCGAAAACATTGATTATCGTAGGCAATGTCTAACACTTTCCTTTCTTAAATGTCAAAGAATCTGTCCATTAGACTTCAAACTCAACAGGGTTCTAAGGACTCCTGTTAGGGCTGTCTTTTAATTTTTTTTATATTGAAACTACAGAGACCTGTGAACTGAGTGACGTGTCAGATCTGCTCCATGTAGCATCATTTTGTACTGAAGGAAGCGGTCCCCTCTAACATTCCCAATCCCAAATAGAGCTTTACCTACAGTGCCTTTGGGAAGTATTCACACACCTTGACTTTTTCCACATTTTTTTATTCTAAAATTGATTCAATTGTTTTTTTTCCCTCATCAATCTACACACAATAACACAATGACAAAGCAAAAACAGTTATTTATAAATAAAGTATTCAGACCCTTTACTCAGTACTTTGTTGAAGTACCTTTGGCAGCGATTACAGCCTCGTGTCTTTTTGGGTATGACGCTACAAGCTTGGCACCTGTATTTGGGAAGTTTCTCCCATTCTTCTCTGCAGATCCTCTCAAGATTTGTTAGGTTGAATGGGGAGCATTGTTACACAGCTATTTTCAGGTCTCTCCAGAGATGTTCGATTGGGCTCTGGCTGGGCCACTCAAGGACATTGAGACTTGCCCCAAAACCACTCCTGTGTTGTCTTGGCTATGCTTAGGGTCGTTGTCCTGTTGGAAGGTGAACCTTCGCCCCAGTCTGAAGTCCTGAGCACTCTGGATCAGGTTTTCATCAAGGATTTCTCTGTACTTTGTTTCGTTCATCTTTGCCTCGATCCTGACTAGTCTCCCAGTCCCTGCAGCTGAAAAACATCCCCACCGCATGATGCTGTTACCACCGTGCTTCACCGTAGGGATGGTGCCACGTTTCTTCCAGACGTGATGCTTGGCATTCAGGCCAAAGAGTTCAATCTTGGTTTCATCAGACCAGAGAATCTTGTTGCTCATGGTCTGAGAGTCTTTAGCTGCTATTTAGCAAACTCCAAGCAGACTGTCATGTGCCTTTTATTGAGGTGTGACTGATTGGTGGAGTGCTGCAGAGATGGTTATCCCATCTCCACAGAGGAACTCTAGAGCGCTGTCAGAGTGACCATCGGGTTCTTGGTCGCCTCCCTGACCAAGGCCCTTCTCCCCCGATTGCTCACCTTGGCCGGGCGGCCTGCTCTAGGGAGAGTCTTGGCGGTTCCAAAAATCTTCCATTTAAGAATGATGGAGGCCACTGTGTTCTTGGTGACCTTCAATGCTGCAGACATTTTTTGGTTCCCTTCCCAGATCTGTGCCTCGACACAATACTGTCTCGGAGCTCTGCGGACAAATTCTTCGACCTCATGGTTTGGTTTTTGCTCTGACATGCACTGTCAACTGTGGGAGCTTATATAGACGTGTGTGCCTTTCCAAATAATGTCTAATCAATTGAATTTACCACAGGGGGACTCCAAGTTGTAGAAACATCTCAAGGATGATCAATGGAAACAAGATGCACCTGAGCTCAATTTCGAGTCTCATACCAAAGGGTCTGAATACTTACATAAGGTATTTCTAAAAACCTGTTCACTTTGTCATTATAGAGTATTGTGTGTAGATTGCTGAGGATTTTTTTGTTGTATTTATCCATTTTATAATAAGGCTGTAACGTAATAAAATGTGGAAAAAGTCAAGGGGTCTGAATACTTTCCAAAGGCACTGTTATGCTCTTGTGCAGACCTGAGATGATTTGATAGGTATACTCGATATGGTAATAAAATTGAACTTGCCCTCTGATGGACTAGGGAAATAAAAAAAAATCGTATTGCCAATTATATCTCCACAAGTGCATAGTAGGGTCTTGATTCCATTTGGGCTTGGGCCACAGACATGATTTGGTTGGGAGGATCAGTGTTCTACTGCTACTCAGGCCAGACCTACTAAAGACAGCAGAGAATATTTGAAATATCTCATCTTTAAAGCTGTGATCAAGGGGCTTAAAAAAAGTTTTCCGTCCAGTGGTGTTGCTGGACGTAAAATGAATTAACCAATGCAGTTAATTACACTGATAACAAACAGCACTTTGGACATGTTACTGATGTGTCCTTTCGTCTGTTTTCTGGGGACTAGAGCTCAAAACGGCTAATGATCAAGTTGCCAAACAGCAGAACATTCTCTAAAGTACCTGAGTTCACTTTGATTAGATTTCTGGGGAACAGTCTTCGTACTGCTTAATTTGCTAGCAGGTAAGCTTATTTTTTCTAACAGAATTCAAGAAAGCATTTGTTAACTGTGATGTTGGTTTCAAATGGTTTTCTTTTCTTAAATAAATGCACTTTATTTCAATTTTGGTGAACTATGGCTTATTCTTTTACAAGTAGCCTGCTTCTTGCTAAGAATAACAGCAGATGGCGCAAAACTATTCTTTTTTTTCTGATCATAAAAACATAATCCTTAATTCGTTTTTCAGACACAAATCTGCCCTGATCATTGACCGTTGAATGACCCCTGAATTGCTGTAAATTTCAGATTTTACCGTTTTACAGGACTGAATTCATTGGTCACAGCAATGCCCTTTGCATTGTTTCATCAATAATCATTGGTATATATGGTTAGATTATCACATAGATCTATGAATGGGTGGTATGTTTTGTTAGGCTAAATATAGTCACCGCCTTCATTCAAATCCTGACATCTGCTCTGTGCGTACCACACTGACCAATTAGAGCATCTGAACTGTTTACCGTAATCCAATTGGACGCTATAAGAATATTATGGTGGATATACACGGGCACCATATTGTGTAAGAGGAATCAACTCTGAAAATGGAATCGAAAATTCTATTAGCCCTCTCCATGAACTGAGAGCGATTATTCATAATCAAACAGCTGTCATCTTTCCAAATCTCACATTTATAAAAAAACAAGATTAGACACAAAATGAGCAACAGGGAAATGGCTTTGGTGTCTTCAACTATTTCTATTCATTATTGATTTTATTACTATTTGTCATTTTAGTCGAGGGATCTGGTTTGAGGTAGATTTTTCATTGTAGATGCTTGTAGTAATGCTGACCTTTTCTAAACTTGACAGCATGTGAGTGAGTACCAATTGTGAATCTCTTTGAAAGTGACAGCTACATCATGGTGTCATATGTTTTAAGCACCATGCAACCAGTCTCACTTCAATGTCTCCTGTAATACTTAAAAAGGGAAAAACAGGCAACAACAAAATATATAGGCATTTGAACACGAAGAAGGTGATTACACAGTGATGTAGCTTCCAAATGGTGAAAAGGTACTGTGGAAAATTGCACTGTTTACCTTTTTTGGCAGCTATGAGAAGTCTCTTTTTTTTTCAATGATCCATTTAAGTTTATTTTCTAGCCAACTGTTACCTGATAAAGGTATGCGTGCTAACTTGTCTAACTAACAATGACGATCAATAAGAAGCGGTCCCATTTTGTAAGATACCTTAATGCTCTGTCACAGCTTGGTGTTTGGGGTTCTTTTTCACATGCGTTAATTCTTTAACTCTCAAGCCACCAGATGGCCCATCTCTAATATGCTTCTCTACTGTTCCAAATTATCTTTTTTTCTCCCTGTTGGGAAATTTGTTGTGCAGTCGGGGTTCAAAACTTTTTTTTAAATCAAATACATTTAAAACAGTGACAACCATCGATAGACACACAACATGAAACAATGAGCTGGATAAAAAGGAGTAATCATTGTGCAAAAGTGCAGCAATAGGGAGACATTTCATGTGCAGATTCAGAAAGTTAATGGCCGTTGCGATACAATAACTATTTTATCTGTTGCTATTGAGTTTGGGAAGTCTATGATGACCTGAGGGGAGGAGTGCAAAATGGTCAAGGAGGGAGTGACCAAGACAGTCTGATACCATTAGTTCTCTTCCCCAGTTGCTTTCTGAACGTCACTGAGCTTTGCCTGTTGCCTCACGTTGATCTCGCTGGCCTCCTTAACCACCCCGTACAACCTGTTTCTGTTGTAAACATTAAGATTGCCAAACCAGGCCACCTTTGAGAACATCAATACGTATTCAATATAACTCCTGTAAAACTGTGTCATCATAGTCTTGCTGACATTAAGAGTTAATCTTTTCAATTTAAATAAAAAAAGCCACTGGTGTACCTTTTTATTTTTACAGATGGCATCGGTGTTCTCCTCAAAACATCAACTTGTTGTCCAGCACTGTCCTGTCCCATGACCACAGTCATGACCAAAGTCAATGGCCATATCTTTAGTTTGGGAGACATTCAGTTGGAGGAAGTGTAGCCGATGTGAAATGGCTAGCTAGTTAGCAGTGGTGTGCGCTAGTGGCGTTTCAATCGGTGACGTCACCTACTCTGAGACCTTGAAGTAGTGGTTCCCCTTGCTCTGCAAGGGCCGCGGCTTTTGCGGAGGGATGGGTAACGATGCTTTGAGGGTGACTGTTGACATGTGCAGAGTGTCCCTGGTTCGCGCCCAGGTTGGGGCGAGGGGACGGACGTAAGTCTATACTGTTACAGAAGCAGTTCTCACACTATGACACAGTCATCTACCACAGGCTCATGCTCAGACTCTCCATCCTGTAGT
Source organism: Oncorhynchus masou masou (assembly GCF_036934945.1). NCBI lineage: Eukaryota > Metazoa > Chordata > Actinopteri > Salmoniformes > Salmonidae > Oncorhynchus > Oncorhynchus masou. The sequence continues at coordinate 41,183,658 of NC_088236.1, read as the reverse complement.
AGACTGACGATGACAGAGTCATCAGCAAACTTGATGATGTTCCTGTTTTCATATTCGCTATGACAGTCATTAGTGTATATTATGTATAGGAGAGGAGAGAAGACACAACCTTACCAACCGGTGGAGGAGCAGAGCTGCTTTGACATGACGCCATTTACTCACACTTGTTGGGACTGGTCGGTAAGGAAGTCCACTATCCAGCCCACAAGGCTCACATCCAGCTTGATGTGGGAGGAGCTTCTCTGCTAGTATGTGAGGCTGGATAGTATTGAAGGGAGATGAGAAGTCCATGAACAGAAGCCTCAAGTGGGGGTTTTCGGCCCTCCCAGGTGCTTGTAGAGGTGATTGAGTAGGGTTGGAGTGGGGTCCTCCATCCCTCGCTTGGCCCTGTAAGCAAACTGCAGGGGGTCCAGGGAATACTCAACCTGACGCAGTACATCCTTCTTGATTAACTCAAAATGATTTAATCTCCAAGGATGTCAGTGCCACTAAAGTCATTTAGCACCTTGGGGAATTTGCTTTTTGCCACAGGAACAACAGTAGCATGCTTCCAGAGTTTATGCACCTTCTGCAGCTCGAGTGAAAATGTGATGAAAAATTCCACTGAATTGTTTGGCACCTGGCTTTGGTACCTGTCCACCAATGTTGTCTGGTCCTGCGCTCTTTTTAACTTTGGTCTGTCTGAATAGGCTGGTGACACTGGATGCTAAATTCCATTTTGGGAGTAGCAATTGTCCTCATACGCATCTCAGCAATTCCTCCACTAAAGTTCTGATTGTCAAATCTGAGATAAAACCATTTAGCTCATTAGCCAGTCTTTTGTTTGAGTTAAAACCATCAACGTGTATCATCTTGTTTCCCTTGTCTTGTAGCCCAACCACAGTTCTTATTCCGTCCCAGGCAGTCCTCAGATTGTTGCTACTGAGTTCATCCTCAATCTTCTCATATTTCAGTCTAGATTCCCTTTTAGCAGTCACATAGCCCTCATAGAAAGCGATATTTATTTTACACAATAAGTCCTTCAAGGGATAAATAGTCAAACTTTTGCTAGGATTGCTGTATTTTCACAGAAGGAGACGTAACTGCACACCACATCAGCGAGTTCATCTATATTTGCCCTATAGAGACTCAAGAGTCTGGGATTAAAACGGTTTAACCCAGAATATGCTAAATACAATTATAAAGATGACCTAATGTAGAGGAATAAAGTTCAAAGAACTTTTAGATTTCTAAATATATAGCCCTGGGAAGGTTAGTATTTGACTCAAACCCAATCCCCATCTGGTGGTTTGAATAGAGAGCCAACAATGGGGGCATGTGTTGATCCATCCCTCGGGCTCTCGGCACATGCCCAAATTGCTTGGGACATGATCAGAACTCCTACTCTGAGAAGCTTTATGAATATGGGCCTGGGTCCCGTTTTCCACCACTTTAACATGAAAGAAGGGACCAGATCCAACAGAGCACTCTGTTTCCATGACTTTGGACTAAGGGGATGAGTTCACTCAACCACCTTAACCGGTTTTTTTAATGAATGTAAGAACGAATGTAAATCTGATGCTCATTGATGAGTGGTGCACATGTGAAAAGAAGCTTCGTTGAGTGTCATGCCCCCCAAAATGACTGTCGGTTGCCCTCCCATTCACATTTACACTGATGCTTCAGTCCATGTCTCAAACCTGAATTCGAATTATGTTTTTTTTATATTTTTTTAAGTAACTCGCTTTGGACTCAATAATGCCTAACTCTTTATTATAACTTTAATGAATAAACATGAATAGAATATTTCTAAACTATGAATAAGTAACTTTAGTAATCTGTTGAAATTTGTAAACAAGTATAAGCAGTTAATAAGCATTTACAATATGTAAAACCATTTAGAATGGATTGTTCATGAGTTATATTATACTGAAAATAAATATTAACGCAGCATGTAAAGTCTTGGTCCCATGTTTCATGAGCTGAAATAAAAGATCCCAGAAAGGTTCCATATGTACAAAACGCTTATTTCTCTCACATTTTATGCACAAATTTGTTTAAATCCCTGTTAGTGAGCATTTCTCATTTGCCAAGATAATCCATCCACCAGATAGGTGCAGCATATCACGAAGCTGATTAAACTGCATGATCATTACACAGGTGCACCGTCTGCTCTAAAATGTGCAGTGCTGTCACTCAACACAATGTCACAGATGTCTAAAGTTTTAATGTAGCATGCAATAGACATGCTGACTGCAGGAATGTCCACCAGAGCTGTTGCCAGAGGATGGAATGTTAATTTCTCTACCATCAGCCATCTCCAACGTTGTTTAAAATAATTTGGCAGTATGTCCAACAGGCCTCACAACTGCAGGCCACTTATAACCATGCCAGCCCAGGACCTCCACATCTGGCTTCTTCACCTGCGGGATCGTATGAGACCAGACACCTGGACAGCTGATGAAAATGTGGGTTTGAACAACCAAAGAATTTCTGCACAAACTGTTAGAAACCGTCTCAGGGAAGATCATCTGCGTGCTCGTTGTCCTCCCCAGGGTCTTGACCTGACTGCAGTTCTGCATTGTAACCGACTTCAGTGGGAAAATGCTCACCTTCAATGGCCACTGGGACGCTGGAGAAATGTGCTCTTCACAGATGAATCCCAGTTTCAACTGTACTGGGCAGATAGCAAACACCGTGTATGGTGTTGTGTGGGTGTGAAACAACTGACGCCGGAGACAAGAAGCAGGTACGGAGAGTTGACATTTAATTAGGAGCAGACAAAGAGCATAACAGAAACAGCATCAGCCCACGGATACACAATGACAAATGATAATCAATGCAGCAGTGGGGAACAGACCTGAACTGACAAATATTGGGGAGGTAATAAACAGGTGATTGAGTCCAGGTGAGTCCAATAATCGCTGATGCGCATGACAGGGGGAAGGCAGGTGTGCGTAATGATGGTCAGGAGTGTGCAATGCTGGGGAGCCTGGCGCCCTCGAGGGCCAGGGGGGAAGAGCGGGAGCAGGCGTGACAGCGCCCTACCTGGACAAGCCTGGTGCTGGACAAGCCGGCTGGGCGTGAGAGCCTGGCGAGCCGGCTGAGGCATAGGAGTCTGACGATCCATCTGAGGCATGAAGGCCTGTCGATCCCGCTGAGGCGGGGAACCCGACGAGCCGGCTGTGCGTAAAAACCTGACGATCCGGCTGAGGCTTGGCGTGGGATGGGCGCCTTCCGAGCCAACTGGGGCACAAAGCCTCTCAAGCCTGCTAGGGCATGTCAGCCCGACAGGCTGGCTTAGGCACCCCCGGTTCAATCAGTGTTGTGCCCCGGACCCGACGTCACCACCATCCGGAACGTCAGCACTCCCCGATGCTTCGTATGATGGCTGCTGCATTCTGTAATGACCGACGCCAGAAATGAGAAACAGGTACTGGGAGTTAATTAGGAGCAGACAAAGAGCAAGACAGAAACAGCGTCAGCCCACGGATACACAATGACAAATGATAATCAATACAGCAGCGGGGAACCGAGCTGAGGAACTGACAAATATTGGTGAGGTAATAAACAGGTGATGGAGTCCAGGCGAGTCCAATAATCTCTGATGCGCGTGACGGGGAAGGCAGGTGTGCGTAATGATGGTAGGAGTGCAAAATGCTGGGGAGCCTAGCGCCCTCAAGCACCAGTGGGGAAGAGCGAGAGGTTTGCTGATCTCAACATTGTGAACAGAGTGCCACATGGTGGCGGTGGGGTTATGGCATGGGCAGGCATAAGCTACGGACAACGAACAATTGCATTTTATCGATGGCAATTGGAATGTACTAAGATACCGTGACGAGATCCTGAGGTCCATTGTCGTGCCATTCATCCGCCATTATCACCTCATGTTTCAGCATGATGATGCACAGATAGCCAGACCCCCTCTCTCTCTCACAGGAGAGGGGGGGCTGGGCCGGTTATATGACATCTCACGCCAATCGTAAATTTTATGCAGCAAAGAACCCTCTCCTGCTCTTCAGTACCAACCAAAGGAACGCCTTTGTCCTCTAGACACGAAAACTATAACATCCAAAAAAGTGAATATTGGAACAATATTTCTAAGATAGGAATGTTATGAATGGTTAGTTAAATACATCCACAGGTACACCTCCAATTGACTCAAATTATGTCAATTAGCCTATCAGAATCTTCTAAAGCCATGACATAATTTTCTGGAATTTTCCAAGCTGTTAATTAAAAGGATTGGTGTCTCGCTAGCAGGTGTGTAATGTCTTCATGGTGCGTGCAAGCACGAATTTCCAAGACTGTGACATCTATTAAAACTGATATTTCTTATTCTTTTTTGAAGTTACAAGCCTGTAACCTTGAATATAGACTGCTGATAGACTGCTGGCTTCCTGTGGAAGCCATAGGAATTGCATCCAGGGAGCTAATGTTCAATATGACCTTTCTCTTGCATTTCTAAGAGGATGGTCTCTCCAAAAAAATAATTCTGGTTGGTTTGTCTTTGGATTTTCTCCGACCATATCTACTTTGTTATATTCTCTTACATTATTTTAACATTTCTACAAACTTCAAAGTGTTTTCTTTCCAATGGTACCAATTATATGCATATCCTGGCTTCAGGGCATGAGCTACAGGCAGTTTACTTTGGGCACGTCATTCAGGCAGGAAGTGGAGAAAAAAGTGGCCTAGCCCTAAGGCACAGTCAACTTAGTGTATGTAAAACTTCTGACCCACTGGAATTGTGATACAGTGAATTATAAGTGAAATAATCTGTCTGGAAACAATTGTTGGAAATATTACTCATGCACAAAGTAGATGTCCTAACCGACTTGCCAAAACTATAGTTTGATAACAAGAAATTTGTGGAGTGGTCGAAAAACGAGTTTTAATGACTCCAACCTAAGTGTATGTAAAGTTCCGACTTCAACTGTAAGTGTGTATGTGTCAACTGTCAATCTCCCTTGGCCTGGGGCTCCATGCAAGATCTCACCTCGTGGAGTTGCAATGATCATGAGAATGGTGAGGAATCAGCCCAGAACTACACGGGAGGATCTTGTCAATGATCTCAAGGCAGCTGGGACCATAGTCACCAAGAAAACAATTGGTAACACATTACGCCATGAAGGACTGAAATCCTGCAGCGCCAGCAAGGTCCCCCTGCTCAAGAAAGCACATATATATATGCCCGTCTGGAGTTTGCCAATGAACATCTGAATGATTCGGAGGACAACTGGGTGAAAGTGTTGTGGTCAGATGAGACCAAAATGGAGCTCTTTGGCATCAACTCAACTCGTCGTCTTTGGAGGAGGAGGAATGCTGCCTATGACCCCAAGAACACCATCCCCACCGTCAAACATGGAGGTGGAAACACTGCTTTGGGGATATTTTTCTGCTAAGGGCACAGGACAACTTCACCGTAATCGCCGCCAAAGGTGTTTCTACAGAGCATTGACTCCGGGATGTGAATACTTATGTCAATGAGATTTCTGTATTTATTTTCCACTAAATTGGCAAACATGTCTTCAAACATGTTTTCACTTTGTGATCATGGGGTATTGTGTGTAGATGGGTGCAGGGGGGAAAAACGGAATCCATTTTGAATTCAGGCTGTAACGATAAAAGGTGGAATAAGTCGAAGGGGTATGAATGCTTTCTGAAGGTGCAACTAATCATCCAAATATCTCAGGGTAACTATCAAATATTTTCAAATAAATACAACAATGTCATGAAATAAAAGATGAATAACATGAACAATTATTTAACAGCAGCAGGAATATTACGTCACATAAGAAAACACATCAAATCATGTCTACGTAACATTGCAAAAATCAGAAACTTTCTGGACAAAAATGATGCAGAAAAATTCATCCATGCTTTTGTTACTTCTAAGTTAGACTACTGCAATGCTCTACTTTCCGGCTACCCGGATAAAGCACTAAATAAACTTCAGTTAGTGCGAAATACGGCTGCTAGAATCCTGACTTGAACCAAAAAGTTTTATCATATTACTCCAGTGCTAGCCTCCCTACACTGGCTTCATGTCAAGGCAAGGGCTGATTTCAAGGTTTTACTGCTAACCTACAAAGCATTACATGGGCTTGCTCCTACCTATCTCTCTGATTTGGTCCTGCCATACAGACCTACACGTACGTTACGGTCACAAGACGCTGGCCTCCTAATTGTCCCTAGAATTTCTAAGCAAACAGCTGGAGGCAGGGCTTTCTCCTATAGAGCTCCATTTTTATGGAATGGTCTGCCTACCCATGTGAGAGATGCAGACTAGGTCTCAACCTTTAAGTCTTTACTGAAGACTCATATCTTCAGTGGGTCATATGATTGAGTGTAGTCTGGCCCAGGAGTGGGAAGGTGAACGGAAAGGCTCTGGAGCAACGAACTGCCCTTGCTGTCTCTGCCTGGCCGGTTCCTCTCTTTCCACTGGGATTCTCTGCCTCTAACCCTATTACAGGGGCTGAGTCACTGGCTTACTGGTGCTCTTTCATGCCGTCCCTAGGACGGGTGCGTCACTTGAGTGGGTTGAGTCACTGATGTGGTCTTCCTGTCTGGGTTGGCGCTCCCCCTCTTGGGTTGTGCCGTGGCGGAGATCTTTGTGGGCTATACTCGGCCTTGTCTCAGGATGGTAAGTTGGTGGTTGAAGATATCACTCTAGTGGTGTGGGGGCTGTGCTTTTGGCAAAGTGGGTGGGGTTATATCCTTCCTGTTGGCAAAAGGTCGCAAAGTTCAAGGGGGCTGAATACTTTCGCAAGGCACTGTACGTGTCAATGGCTTTCGCAACGCTCACTCACGCAACATGGGCGGTGTGGTCAGCATGTCAGACAGATACAGTAAGCTATGCGTATGGATTGATTGTTGACTCCCTTGGTTGTTGATTCCCCTGGATCCAGTCGGACAGGAGGTACTTTAGCATGACCTTCTCAAATAGTGCTTGAGTAGCCCTGGGCAACAGTAACCCACATAAAAACCTTACCCAAATGTTTATTCTGTAGGATCACATATGCCCTGAAACAAAAGTCCTACAAGAATCATGCAGAACTTCAACCATTTGTGAATGAATTGTTCAGGTATCCTGCAGGGATCCTGTAGGCTTGACAAAATCCTGCAGGAAAAGTCCCTGATGCTCCTGCATGAGTCCTGCATAAATGTTGAAAGTCCTGCACAAACATGACAATTCATGCAGGAATCCCGCAGGACCGAACCCTGCAGGATTTTGATATTCTTGCAGGATATGGCGATTCCTGTAGGACTAAGTCAATTCTAGGTCGACTCCTGCAGGACCGAACCCTGTAGGATTTTGATATTCCTGCAGGATATGACAAGTTCTGCAGGACCAAGTGCATTCCTGCAGGAATCATGTAGGAACAAACCCTGCAGGATATGGCAATTTCAAGTTAACTATAGGATTTGAGATAAAGTATGTTGTGATAACAGAGAAAATATACTTTTGAAATATAGTGCAATATCAGACATTTCAACTCAACAAATGATTAATGTAATAAATGACAATATCCACATGCAATAAATATAGTGTGTTATTTTTATTTGATAGATACCAACACAATTGATAATAGTTTCAGTAGGCCCACATACATAATATTTGGGTTCCCAAGTGGCGCAGCAGTCTAAGGCTCTGCATCTCAGTGCTAGAGGTGTCACTACAAACCCTGTTTTTATTCCAGGCTGTATCACAACCGGCCGTGACTGGGAGACCCATAGGGCGGGGTGCACAATTGGCCCAGCGTCTTCCGGGTTAGGGTTTGGCCAGGGTAGGCCGCCATTGTAAATAAGAATTTGTTCTAAACTGACTTGCCTAGTTAAATAAAGGTTAAAAATAAAAAAAACTGCCAGTTTAAGAAATACCTTCATTCATACATACTCTGAATAAATAAATATACAATTGTGGGGGATTGCCAAAATGGAGGCACGGTGGCTTCAAAACACAGTATTTCAGTTGCGTAGCCCATCTATCACTCAGTATCATCTAGTCTAGTGATTCTACTCAGTTTCTTATTTAATTAGGCCTAGAGTGTGACTTGCGGTTAAGATATTTTTTGCTTCATTGTGATTTTACATTCAATACTGAATAGGAAATTGTGTACAGTAGAGTTATCATATCGGATAGAATAGCAGTAAAGAAAATGCAAGTTATTTGTACTATACTGTATAACTTTGCAAGACGAGCCTATTCTTGTGTTTCTCTTTGAGTATGTTGGTTTCTTTTCTCTTATATTATGAATTCTATAGCCTACTAAACATCTGTTAAAGAAAGAAAACAACTCAGTTATCATAGATCATGTAAGTGTGGGCTTCCATCATTACATTCCCGACATTGATTAATGTCAACGAACCAATGGGGTGAGGTCATAAAGGTCAAGATGCTTGGGGTTGCAGACTCTAACCTAATAATGCGAATGACTGATGTATTTGGATTTGACCACTTCATCTGTTGCAACAAGCAAAGCAGATGTACCATTACAAACACTCTTTTCTGCTCTTAATGATGAGCCCCAGAAGTGTAATGTGTTCTGGAGAGTGTCTCTACCACATAGGGCTGGAAATGAAATTGGAGGCTTCCTGGCGCCATAAGTCATCCACTGCAACAAGGAACCTGTCGGAAACAGTAAAGAAGCACTCCGGAACTAGACTTCTCCACCAGTGCAGCCATGCTGCGTGATTTTGTGGCAGGGGTAAGATATTGTTCAGAGACAAACGAGTGGCTGAGTTGATGTTATATTTTGCAAGGACCTGGGAGATTGTGGCAATTATACATTATGCTCTCTCTCTCTCGCTCTCTCTCTCTGTGTTGTTCACTGTTGCTTTCGAGGTTTGACCGATGATGAGAAGGCATGCACTCAGGCTCTGGACTAGATGATCCATTTGCAAGCAATCACTCTGTTTTTGTTTTTAATGTTGTTATTTTTCTATATTTGGAACGTGAACTTAGATCCGAGGTTAACATTGTATCTCTTTTCTTCCCTAAAAACCAGATGGTCCATCTACTCTGTACTTGCGCTTCATATTGATTGACAGCCTTGAAATGAAACTTGATAGATTACATATTGGGTAGCCTAGAGGTTGGAGAGGCTGGTTGCTAGTTCAGATCTCAAGAATGATTTCCCTGATATTAAAATGACAAGAGACAAAGTATACTCCTTGTGTGTCTGATTTTAGTCTGACATTGTGTCAAGCTGTGTAGATCCTCTGGTTACAGTGTGGCCCTTACATTTCTCTGGTGTTTCTTCATCGCACAGTGAAGTTTGCCGAGCTGTTCATTTCTGATGGTAAAAGAGCAGCCATTGAGCCAGCGCTCCTTTCATGTCTCCTCTGCAGGTCTGTTTGAGAGACAACCCTACCGCAATGGCCCACACAAAGGAGCTTTGATGTGTGTCACTCAGCTTCCCTCTGTAGAAATACCCAAATGAGCAATTGTCTAATCCCATTGATATTCTCTTCTTCTCATACCAGAGGTCCTTGACGTGATCAAGCCTTGCTTAGCAGGGTTGTGTGTGGGGGACTATGGGTTGTGTATGTGTGTGTGGGGGGGGGGGGTTCTGTTTAATAAAACATTTCATTAAAACCATTTGAAGCGGTTCTATTACCTTGCATTTTGATCGTTTCTGGATATTGCAAATCAGGCTGTTAATTAGAATCTCTCATTGAGGTCTACAGCGACAGCTACCACAATGACATGAGAGGGGCAGCTATCAGTAATGGACATCCCTGCTTCGGGCACACGTTTGGCTCTGCGCGTTTCTTTACATTTACTGTTTCAGTCAAGTTGAACAGCAGCAAGCAATCAAATCAGTGGCAAATATGGTTAGTTGAAATGTGGCACGTTAAGATGGTTTTGTTGTTCTAAAAATGAATAGTTAGCTCAAGAAGGACAAAGACATAAGGGTGTAATACACACGTTTATATATTCAGTCTCTTTTTAAACTTCTCATTACATGTATACGAGAAAGTTGCCGTCACATCCTACAAATACAGGGACCTGCTTCCTTTTTTGTTACTTAGAAAGGTAAGACTGAAATCACAAAACATTCCAAATATTATATAGCATATTTAAAATGACTCAAATTATTCTCTGGAGATAAGTGAAACAAAAGTTGAGAGTAAATGTAAATGTGTTACAATCCCTGATAGGCTTTGGTTTGGGATTGAGTAACAGTTCAAAGAGTCTTATCACATCGAGAAAATAAAACCTTGTTTTTTTGTGTCTGGAGAGGCATAATATCAATACAGAGTTTATAATGCTTTGACATAGCTACAATATTTAGCCAGATTTAAGGCAGAATACACCCCCGGAAGTTGTTTATTCCAACAACAAACACTTAGGAGAAAATAAGTTAACAGTTTATTTTGTAGTCCCATTGTAATTGGAATATACCAAGAAACTGCTAAAAATGGGAACAAACCAATAATGTATATAAACCATGGATTGCTGACGCTATGTATTGGCCATTGAGAGGCTTTGAAGCCACCGGTCGGCCATATTGGTACTCCACAGTAGGAGCAGTCCTCCATAGGAATGAATGGAATTCTACAGTATTTCAATTAAATGTTTAACTGACAAAATTACATGTATTTATGTATTTTTTGTTGTCGGGACAGTAACTAAAAATGATACTTTCGGGGAAATGTACGATTTTTTTTAAACGTTATGTTTAGCTCACATAATATAATTTAAAAGAATGCATTAAGGTGGGTTATAGAAAAAATGTTGCAAAAACAAATGTAGACATTAGGAACTGCATTTCTATAGCTTTTAGAATATTATTTTCGGTGGCGGAGTGCCAAGATGGAGGCACAGTGGCTTCAACACAGCGCCCACAATTAGACATCTAGTGTATATCTAAATAATTGGTACCAACTGGTTCAAAAACAATTGGTAAACACCCAGGATACCAATTACGTAACAATAATTATGTAATTACCATTTTACCTTAATTTCCAGGAAAATGACAGGTAAATAGCGGACTATGAAATAAAGCATAACCTAAAAGGAAAGACTTTTAGCAGCGTATTTGGTCTCATCCGCTAACTGCATTCTTTGAGGTAATCCTTTTAACTTGCATGTTGGTGAGGAACTATTGTCGGTTAAAATCTGTTTTTAAAAAATCCTTTAAGACATCAACCATTCGTCAGCCAAACAGTGTAAATTGTTACTTATCAAACAGAACAAAATACATGATCTGCTATACTTTGTATGAAGCCCAGTTATTAATAAAGCGGTTTCTGGTTATTGATCTTATCTTCAACACACAAGATACTTTTCTTAAAAAATCTCCACTGCATGTAATGTTTTGGGATTGTAATGAGACAATTTCCAAAGCTGATTGTCACTGTGGTTGCTTAAAAGGGTACATCATAAAAATAAAATTAAAACATGCAAGGGTAATTTAATGTGACTGGGTCATGTTTTTTAACTGTTAATAATGTAGCAGGAAGAAGTAAGGGTGGCAGGTAACCTAGTGGTGAGAGCATTGGGCCACTAACCGAAAGGTTGCTGGATCAAATCCCCGAGCTGAGAAAAAAATAAATCTGTTGTTCTGCCACTGAACAAGGCAGTTAACCCACTGTTCCCTGGTAGGCTGTCATTGTAAATAAGAATTTGTTCTTAACTGACTTGCCAGGTTAAATAAATAAACAAGTAATTGGTGAGAAGTGCGTTACAGCCTTATCTTAATAGCTGTCTGTCTTGTGATCAGACCTACATTTTTTCTGTCCGAAATAAACTGTATACTGACAGTATTTGAAGGACGCGTTCACACTGAATATTAATTCATATGAAATGTTTTCTCTTTACATTAAAGTCCCCTCTTGCAGACAATGTGTTTATTGTACTTACTGAGCAAAAAAAATAAAAAATATTTGTTGAACACTTTATGAGATTGATCTGTATCTGCTGAGTTGGTTCTCATTCAGGAGCCTATTGGTAGAACGTTATGTGCCTGGCTGGGTTCTTGGCAACTTAGGTGCTTCTATGGAACAGGACTCATGTTGAGGGAGTCTGTGTGGATCTCTGGCATGATGGTCCTCTCAGGTCTCAGACACACGGCTAGGCGCTGGGAACAACAACAGGTAGAGACCAGGGATGGAGTAACAAGAGATAACAACACGTGTGTGTGATTAATTAAACCAATTGCCATACACTCATCACATATTGAAATATATTAACTATGTGCTTCTTTTTTAGGACAATAAGTCACACTGACCACACACTAGACATCCATTTCTTGTCAATAGTCAACACAGTACATGAGTCCAACAGACCTGTTTCAGTGATCCGGGGGTCCACACTAGCTTGTAGACCATATAGATAGGGATCCACATGAAGGAGGAGGCCCCGATGACGTAGCCCACCGTGATGCTCCAGTCTGGGTACTTGTAGTCAAAGAGTTGGAGGGGGGGTGGCTTAAGCAGGGAGCTCACTATTATATACTGTGAAAGGAGAGAGACAAGTCTCAAAGGTCATGCTCCTATTTTTCTCAATTAGAATTCGCATATGTGGCAATGGAATTTAGACGCCTGTGTGCCTCAACAACAACAACAAAAGCAGAAAAGCCATTTCAATACATAAAAAGGTATATCTTTATTTTCACGAGATTATCACAGACCGACGAGGGAGATGAGAGCAGAAACAATTTAGCCCGTGCAATAAAAGGGGGGATAATAAAGAAGTTAGCTTGGGGGAAAATGTCAGCTCTTTCAGCAGCGGGAGGCTAAGAGAGATTAAAGGAGACGTATGCAAAGTGGAGGCAGGGATATTACGTTATGCAGGTGAATAAAGTTGACATTTAGGATTGTGCAATATGAACAGGAGGGGGAAAAAAGGATGAGACATTGAGGCTGGAGGGAGCTGGGTGTCCTTTACTTGCAGACTGAAGAATTGAAGGTGGAGGAGGGTTCTATGCTGGGGGAAAAAATGGTTGGAAAACACTTTCTGCACGTATAATGCATTATGGTGTTATTATAATACATTGTAATACTTGTCATGAACCTTCACGACCCTCTCACAATGTCTTATAATCATATCACAATGAGCCTGATTAAATAACAGCCATTTTGAGTCAGTTGAAATGTTGAAACTTGGAGACAAGTGGCATTTTACAAACTGTATATTAAGCCACTATAAAGGATGATACATGCTTATTACCAGGTACAACGCGTTATACCTGCAGGCTTTAAGCAAAATATTACCATACAATCTCTAGCAAAGTCCTAATGAAATGTTAGCACATCTGATCCTACACTGACCATCCAACCATGTCATTTAACCTGCCGTTACCAGAAAGGGCCAATGAGGAGGATTTGAAGTTTGCGATATACGAGAGGTTTACAAAAAACTGTGGCAACTATCATTACACACACCTGCTCCCCATCGTTATGCACACCTGGGCTTCATCATTACCTTGGTTACGTACCCTTTGTTTAGCCCTCAAGTAGCCCCAGTCTTCAGGCAGTATTGGTTCTGTTCGCGTTCTGTACGGTTCTCATTGTTTATCTGCTTATTCTCATGACTAAACTCACCTTCCGCACCTGCTTCCTGACTCCTAGCGTATACGTTACAGAAACTCTGTGACAGGGTGCTGTAGGCCAATCAGATTGAGTCACCTGATTTGCGTCAGATTTGTGAACTAGTGGATGACGAACACTGTTAAATCAGTTTTAATTGTCTAGAATGAGGGTACGATAACAAAGCTTCCTGTTAGGTGGATTCGACAATATATTCCGTCATTTCAAATCTTATTGGTTGGTTTCCCCTCCGGCTCTGCTTACCGCTAGAAATGCAGGACTGATGGCCACCCAGCACACCTTCCAGAATAATCCAGGAGAATAGCCTAACATGGATTTAATGTCATTGCTGAATCTCGTGATACCTGGAAGCAATACAAATTGAAAAGAGAGCATTCAACAACACTATGATAAGAACTATTAAAACAGTTTCTTGTCATGTGAAACCCCCCCAAAAAAGTATTTTTGTCAATATAATTGAGGAGTCAGTAGGATGCATACTACAAGAAAAAATCAATTATGATTTCTGTCTCATGCAAGACTACTGGGAGTATAGGAAGCGTGAGATGTAACATCACCATTAAATCACTATTCTTACCATAGAACCAGGAAACGGCGATGGCCTCAAGAAAACCAACTGCAATGATGGAGGAACCCACCCCAAACTCCTCCAGCAGTTTCACCACATAGGCCCCGCCCTGAGAGAAACACATGCCTGTCACTTATGTGGTGAAAGGTTCCTTCTGGACAAGTTGATCAAAACTAATATAGATTGTTAATTTAGCGTTTGTTTCTATTCAAACGTAATTATTTGATTAATCCTGTGCCATCTTATTATGACTACTGTTGCATCAGGAGCTTCCAGATTCCTCATGTGCCCTTTTTTTCTTTACTGTTGAAAAGTTTGTGTCTTCAAAGTGCTACATTCTTATTTACATGTTACCTACATTGGTAAGGGTGCTGAGGGAGCCCAAAAAGCACACAACAACCAAGCCCAGTACAAACAGCTCCCGTCTGTTCGCCAGGTAACCAGGGTATTCATCCATCACAGCAGTAATGATAGCCTCCAGTCCTCCAAACTGAGACAGAGACGAGAGAGGGCCATGTCAATGAGTGTGATTACATATGACCTAAGGACATCACTTAGTTCAGAGATAATCTGATACATCCAAGTTATAGACAAGTCTCCTTCTTTTGATGAGACACTTCCAACCAAGTTCTGTCATACCGTGCTGTCGAGCCCAAGCGTGATCATCATCACGAAGAAGATGATGGCGAAGAATGTTGACCCTGTCATGTTGGCTATGGCCTCTGGATAGGTGATGAAGAGTAGGCTTGGACCTGGGGATAAGGTGTTCGGGGGTAAATCCCATTTTGATAACAATCTAAAGGCTACAATTTCCTACTGTTGCACTAGATATAGAAATACATTCCTGTTGAACATGTTCAGGCAGTTACTTAATAAAACAGACAAATACACTTAAAACAGGTATTCGGGAAAAAAACAACATTTATCTAGAAGAGTTTTGGCCACTGACCCTTGTCTCTGGCTACATCCTCCACATTCACATTTCTCTTCTCTGCCATGTACCCCAGCACAGTGAAGATCACAAAACCAGACATGAAGCTGGTCAGGCAGTTCACCAGGCTGGTCACTATGGCGTCACTATGGCATCACAACATAGAGACAAACACGGTGCCTGTCTGATCATCTCAAGTATTGTAATTCATTCGTATATATCTTTCTCTGGTTTGGTTGGGAACAGTGGTTACATCTGGATTTTGTAAATGGAGCAACTGTCCCCAACATGGATCACCTTTGTAAGACATTTTTGTTGACCGAGCTCACTTGCTAGCAACCAAACACAAACAGTGAGTGGACCATTGAGATATACACTCATCTAATTGCCATTTCCATGTCGTGGGCATTCACTTTCGTTTAATTAGGATAACCCCGTCAGCAAGAGTAAGTCCATTCAGACTCTGTGTGATTCATCAAGTTCTCTGAGAAGCAGCAGTGCCACTGTTTCCTTACGTGTGTCACTGATACTGTACTAATGACATTAACCATGCACGTGACAGCCGTCTCACAGGGAGCACACAATTCCATTTCTTCAGGAGAGCCCCCGTGATCCTTTCATCTCCCACCACGCTGGATTCACCACTCCCTTCTCATAATTCTAATTACATTGTCTTAAAGAGTTGCTGTGGGACATCCGTTTGAGCTCATCTATTCAACACATCCTAAATAAATCCCCTTGATTGGCTGGCGTTTCCTCCTCCTCGACGACACAGGGCTGATGCGAGTAAAAGTGAGGGCCATAGTTATGGGCTGCCAGAGACGTATGTTTTTGTCACTGGTGTACACCACTGGTGTAGGAGACATTCAGGAGGAGCAGCCTCCTCTTCCATCCTGGACACACGTACCTCCTCTGAGTCATTCTAGTTTGAACTTTTTACTTGTTTGGAAGTGATCGATATGGTTGACAGGTTGTTGTTGTTGTTTTTTATCCTTCTTTAACCTGTCTCGTCCCCTTCCAGTACAATGATCAAAGGGGATTTAACAGGTGACATCAATAAGGGATTACAGCTTTCACCCGGATTCACCTGGTCAGTCTATGCCATGGAAAGTGTATGTCATGTTTTGTACACTCAGTGTATATTTATTTATTATTTAAGGGAGTTTTAGTATCAGCTCTTACCGATAACAGTTGTTTGTGAACGGGTTGTAGCTGGAGAGGGCAAGGAGCACCCCAAAGCCTGGCCCCAAGGAGAAGAAGATCTGAGCCGCAGCGTCTACCCACACCTACAAAAACACATGGATATGAATTACACACAAAACGACCGAACCTGAGGGATTTACCTGCAATCTCAGAATATCAGATTCAGTGCTTTGACTTGTACAGCATCCCTGTATATATCAACAGTGTAAAGACCTGTGTCAAGCTACTGAAGCCTAACTGTTCCTGTCTGTCAGCCAGCCAGTGTGTCTGTCTAGCTTTCACAATCCTCTGCTATTGCGGAGCTTTAGATGTAATGCTAATTAATTTCTTATGTTCAAATATCTCTGTTGGACTGCTGATTCCCTCAAAGCATCCAAATCCTATCATATCATATCTGTGCACAGTGTTTCTTGTTTGATACAAATGCATATAATAAGTGACAGGTAACACTTGAAATTAAAGTCTGCACATGTAATAATGTATTACTAGTTAGTGTGCATGCTGAATGCAAGACCACTCTAGATTTCTTACATACTCATAACTTTTTTTCCACTCACTCTAGCACTTAAACCACATGGGTTATTAACACTAAACCAACTTTAGAATGTACAGGCAGACCATCTTCAGGTTGCTTGAGAACATATGTTTGATACTATTTATAGTTTTTGTACTACAACCATATTTGCATAAAACTCAATGTAAGTCATGGCCGTAAACTTGAATTTAAAAAACTTAAAAAAACTGACATCCCTTTATTTCAGTTTTTAAGCTATCAACACCAAACCAACGTTGGGATGTTCCGACTGACCCTACTTAGATTGTTTGCATTCAGATTTTTTTATACTATGTACTATACTTTTTAAACTATAACAATTTCATGTACATACTACCTAAATTGGCCCGACCAACCAGTGCTCCCGCACATTGGCTAACCGGGCAATCTGCATTGTGTCCCACCACCCGACAGCCCCTCTTTTTACGCTTCTGCTACTCTCTGTTCATCATATATGCACAGTCACTTTAACCATACCTACATGTACATACTACCTCAATCAGCCTGACTAACAGGTGTCTGTAGCCTTGCTACTCTTTTTTCAAATGTATTTTACTGTTGTTTTATTTCTTTACTTACCTACACACACACATACCTTCTCTTTTTTTTCTCGCACCATTAGTTAGAGCCTGTAAGTAAGCATTTCACTGTAAGGTCTATTGGGCACACGTGACAAATAAACTTTGATTTGAAGTGGGCAATGTTTACATTAGCCTCAATGGCTACCATGAGAGGCAGATTTTCACAGTGCCACTGCTTTCTAACAACTCAATCTAGAAGCTCCAAACCAACTTTAGCATGACGGAAACACTTCATAGATTCAAGCATTCTTTCATTCTTCCATAACTTAATCAGTTTACATTTCCTTAAATGTGCATATTAGAGCAAACAACTCTGTAACCGTATAAACAAGTGGTTTCCAAAAATGTTTGGTTACTGTACCACCAAACTGAACTCTGGGGAACATTTGTCTGTGGTACTTCTCTTGAACCGGTTTTAAGCTATCAATTCCAAACCAATGCTGAAATGTGCAGACTGACTCAACATATATTGCTTGCATACAGGTTTGAGATACTATTTATACTTTTTGAACTATAACCATTTAAAATGTGCATAAATGAACATGAGTTTAAACGACAACCATTGGAATACAGAGGTACCTAGACATTCAAAATGGTCCTGCTCCTTGGCCTAAAAAGCTACAGCACCAACTTTAACATTCAGGCTCTCCTGACTTCAAATTCCCTTAAACATGTATACATTATAATCATTTGAGTTAGCACAAATTAGCATACCACTTAATGGATTCAATGACAACCATAAGAGCACTGTGGTAGACATTATACATGCTACTGTTCTTAAATCATTTCAGCTGCAAACATTAAAACAACTTTAACATTTTCAAACGTTATAAATTATAACAATTTAAATTTGCCAACATTTGCATAAAATAACCCTCCAGCAGTAATAGTAACTCTTGAACCATTCAAGCTAGAGACACCATTTTTTAAATTTTCCAATGGATTACTGTGACCTGTCGTGTCCAATGACATTTCTGCTAAATGATAGCCTCATACAAATCCTATTTCACAGCTGTACTGAGAGAGATCTGAAGAGAAGCACGCACTTGTAAAGGGAGAAGGAGGACGAAAGAGAGAGAGAGTGCATGTGTGCGTGCGTGAGAGAGGATGGGTGGGGGGGGGGGGGGCTTTGTTAATGGAAAAAAATCTAAACCAACTACGCATCTCATTATCACGTGGCTTATTTATGCATCTCATCTCATCCATATTCCCTTGAACCAAAGCGCTCACTCATACTGAGCCAACAACACAGCACTGTACCGTCAGAGAGTAGAACGCAAGAAAGCAAAGTTAAAGGACACTATGGTAGAGGAACTTTCCATGGGCTGGCAGAAAGTGTATGTTTACAGTTTTCAGGGATTCAGTTTTTTCAACTTAACTTCCGTTTCCCCTGAAAAACAGATGTGGGGACTCCGTTCAGGCATCTTTTAACACCTTCTATGTTATGGTAGAGGTAGACTCAGGCTGTTCCCCAATATACTGGTTGCAATGACATCAGGCTGACATCTTTTGTGATGTCATGGTCAGGTTGTTTGAACAGCTTTATAGCCACCAGAAAAAATACCTCCCCATAACCAGAACACCAGTGTACAGATGCATTATTCAAGCTCGGACAACATTTTCTCAGGAAGACCAATTCCCCATTCAACCACTGGTGAAATCCTTTCACAACGATCTGTGTTTCTAATACACAATTAAATGAAACACATAATACCCCTTGCTAATCAGTAAACTCTTAGGTATGTCGTGTGTGGACTGTCATTGCAATTGCTTCACAGTAACCTGGTAAAATGATGTTTATAGTGTGGCTAGCCACTAAATGGCTCTGAATTCACTGTCAGCATGCAGTCTGACAGTGAGAGCTATATCCACTTTTGGAGATAACACGTGCTCTGAAATCATATCCTGATGTCGGCAAAATATGTATTCATAACATTGCTAACTTAGCTAGTTAACATACATTCTGAGAAAACAAGCAAGAGACACGCCTGGTGCCCAAATTGATGACATTAGTCAGGCAGCGAGAGTCGAGTGGAGACAAACGGATTCAGTTCAGTCAGTCGTCCTGTTGAGCCCTTCCCAGCGTGCTAGTTTATGCTTGTGGCTAGAAACGTCAGAGAGAATTTGAAACTTCTCTGCCAAAGTTGGGACTTGGAAGTGTTCAGAATCATTCCATTTTTATCGGAGTAATAGTATTTTTTTTATTTTGCACAAAAATGTAACATTAGATGTTAATGCCGTAGTTGTACATTTTCGGTGAAAATCACTACAATAAATGTGATTTAGCTGTCACACTGGCCTGATACAGACTACACTATCTAGCACAGGGCTGGGCAAATCCAATCCTCCAGGGCCTGATTGGTGTCACACTTCTTCTCCATCTCTAGCAAACACAGCTGATTAATCAAATTGCATTCTAAACTGAAAATCATGATTAGGTGATTATTGGAGTCAGGTGTGTTAGCTTGGCTGGGGCAAAACTGTGACATCAATCAGGCCCTCAATAACTGGAATTGCCCACCCCTGATCTAACAGCTACCCTCTCCTTACTGCAGCAAGCGGGAGCGACTGACACTAAGCCCTGTGTTGTTGTGTTGCCGGCTTGCAGCGCAAACTCTCCCCATTGAGCAGTGTAGACTGTATCACTGTGACATCCAAATGGTTACTTCCAATAATACAAGTTATTTCTCTTGTAGGCTGCTGTTCCACTCTGAATAAAATGATGTTGGATGGAACAAATTGGAGATGGTGACCAATACTACAAGTTATTTCTCTTGTAGGCTGCTGTTCCACTCTGAATAAAATGATGTTGGATGGAACAAATTGGAGATGTTGACCAATACTACAAGTTATTTCTCGAAATAAACACAACTTTCTTTTACAAGTTTTAACTAGCGCCATACTGCCGTTGTTGCCAGCTAGCCAGCATAAACTAGCTGGGAAGGGAACTGAACCGAATCCATTCGTCTCCACACTCAACTCTCAACGGCGTGTCCGTATACAGTAACCTACCAGAAAACAAGTTATGTTAAGTGGCTAGCTAGCGTTTGCAATGTTTGGTGGTCAATGAGATAGAGTCAGCTAACCAGCTGAGCAAGCAAACAATGTAACAAAAGTATAATTTCTCATTCTAAAAATACTCCATCAACAGGCTCTGCATTTCAGGAATCACAGTAGCAAGTACTTCCGGTGCACTGTTAAATTATTTAGCCATTTAAACATTCATTTTTTTAAAGAAAACTCCATATCTCTCACTGGCTTTCATGCCATTTAATCGTGAGCTTGTCCGAGTTGTCGGACTTGACAACAGTCGTTATCCATTGAAGCACTGTGATTGGTTGTGCAAAATTATGGGGCGGGGCTTAGCGAAAGGTCAAATTGAAATAACAGATGCCACATCCTCTCCATCACCAGGGACATTACATTATTTTGTATAGGATTGACTGTGTTGGATCACTGCTGTGCACGGCCTTTCTTTCACCAATTTTGACACAGGAGAGTGCAAAATGCTGTGCTGTGCTGTGACACACGCAAAAAAATGACTGCATCTGTACATACAAATAACAACATTATAAACAAATTGTCATTTGAAGCGGTACCAAAAAGATCAAACAACACTGCGAAATTCCTCACCCTATTTTAGTGTTTCCTGCTCCAAACAGATGATCATATGGAATTGATGTGATAATGGACAAGTGTTCTGTGTTTCTTCTCTATAACTCACACTGGTCTCGAAGAGTTTCTCCCATTTTGGCTTTAGGTAGAAGACCACTCCCTTCCATGCACCTGGTAGGGTGGCACCACGGATCAACAGGATGAAGAGCACCACATAGGGCAAGGTGGCCGTCACCCACACTACCTGGCACGGGAAGGGCAAAGCAGCAGTGAGAGAGAGAGAGAGAGAGAGAGAGAGAGAGAGAGAGAGAGAGATGGGGGACAGATGAGAAGGGAAGATAAATGGAGATTATAGACAAGTAAATCACACTGGACGTTGCATTGTAATGACCCTAGTACTTGATAAGCCCATTTTGAACATCACCAACTGAAATATTTCTCTGTGGCTAGTGCGTTAGCCTTGGGGTCGGATGACCCGGAACAGTACTAACCACAGCCGTTTTGCCACAATGTACAACAATGATCTGGAAATGATCCCCACACACTGATGCGGTTTCCTGGAAGAGTGGCTGAGACATGCTACCTTCCCTGATGTCTTCACTCCCTTCCAGAGACTGAAGTAAACGATAGTGAAGATGAGAAAGAGGCAGAGCATCAGCTGCCAGCGAACACCCCCCACGTTACGCAGCCCATCGGACTTGTGGATCTCCAGAACATTCCTCCTGTATAGGAAAAATACATTAGTACTGTGTTTGCATTTTACTTACCTTTACCTGTTTACCTACATTGCTAAAACTAATGGTGCCTTGTGGCTCAATATAGATCGATTTTCAGGGCTATATATGAAGCGAGCCATTGAACTCTTTCTGTTTTGATAGAGCACCATTTCTTGTTGTCTATCAGCTTTACATAATCACAGCATGATTCAGCACTTGTGAGCAAGTGTTTAATTGAAACATTTAAATGAGAATACAATGAAAATGTATTTTGAAACATTTGAATGCGACGAAACGATGATGTCAAACAATTGACGTGGCTATTCAAGGTCACGGTAACGTATTCCCGGTGCTGTCCGCCACTTACATGGACTTACGTGTAAAATTCCTCAGCAGGTGACCTGGAGTAGTTGTTCCAGGTCACGTTGTCTTTCAGGAAGTAGTTGGTGCAGTTTTCAGTGTTCCAGGCGTTGTCACAGTTAGTCCAGGGCAGGACGCTGGCAAAGGATGAGTAGAAGTAGAAAAGTGCCCAGGCGATGATGGTGTTGTAGTAGAAGGAGACGTACAGCGCGATGACACAGATCGCATACCCAATGCCTGAAACCATGGACAGATGGATCAGTGAGATCAGAGATTAGAGACACGTGCCTCTATGCAACATGATGCCATTTTGAAATGACCAATTACTATGTAGTTATAGGCCTATAGTGCATGTTTCATATACTGAGGACTGTACAGCACTTTACCTCTCAATTGACCCACTTTCCAAATGATTCCATAGTTACCTTGTTCTTATCAATAAACTGTTGACTTGTCAAGTGCCACGTGGACGTGAGAAGAAGATGTGTAGTATGAAAGTAATGTCAAGAAGTGCACTGATGTGGGGTCAGTGAGATGTGAGGTGGGTTGTTTTGTAGATGATGCTCATCCTACCTTTGAAGATGGGGCATATGTGTTTCCATATGGATATGGCGCCAGTTCTGTGGAACTGTCCCAGGGCCAGTTCCATGTAAAATAGTGGCACCCCTCCAAAGATGGCCATGACAATGTAGGGGATGAGGAAAGCCCCTGTCCAGAGATGTAAAAGAGGGAAAATCACAGGTCGGACTCATGACTATATGGAGATCACATTGTGTTGATGAAGATGCAGGCCTAACCTCGTCCCCAGGCTATTGCCACTGTACAAGGGTCAGACGTGCAAGATGTGAGATGTATTAGGAAGGACAGTCACGTGACAAATTTTTACTTTTACTACTTAGTAGTTTAATATGTACGGAAATCTGGTAACACGTTACTTATAGAATCCATTTCATGCATTATGATGAAGTTGTAATGCATTGTAAGACATGCAGTAATAATGCATGTAAGACTTTTAAGTCATGTGTGACCCGTTTATAATGTATTGTCACCATTTCATAATGATCTGGACTAAATAACAGCCAGTTTAAGACAGTTGAAATGCTATGCATAGAGAGACTGAACATATTATTTATAAGCCTTGCTATAACACATTAAAAAGGCTCATACAGTATTATCAACTCATAATAAACTGGGAGGGTGAACATTTTTATTTGGCCTTACTGCTATTAACCCATACACGGAACAACAGATGGTCCCCACAAAAAAAAAATCAAAAGGAAGTTTGTTCTGAAGTGTCTGTCCTATATCTGAGAGATATAAGAAAGGTCTGGAAAGAACTTAATCTGGAAAGATTAAACCCCTTATGTTTGGCTCGAAACAGCCTCCATATATACTTCAATTCATGTTTTCAACTGGTACCGGGGACCTTCAGATGAGTCTTGTGAGGCCTGTGGACGTCCTAGAGCAACAAAAAAAAGGAGAACCAAATCGCGTTCCTGAGAGTCTCATCTTTCCATACTGGGGTTAAACTGTTTGGCCAAACCGTTCGGACGCTACAGACGATTTTGTGAGAAGACTGATTTTCGGGATGTCTCATGGTCTGATCTGCCACCTTTCACTGCAGATGCGGAAGTGCGACATCGGCCGTTTATCTCTCGTTTAAACTGACAGATTTTTATGGGGACACGGACATCCCTTTAAGGGGGTTTTAAACAGGTTATAAAACATTATACCTGGATGCTCTAAGTTAAGTGTTTATCTTTAACGAAGCAATCAGCAGTTGAAACGATAACAAAGTGTAGTTCCAGCCTCTGTTTTGGCAAAAAAGCTGAGGGATAGGGGTGGAGACATCTAACCACTCTAAAATGTATAAACACAGCTATGGATGCAAGGACTGACCATTCATGATATTAAAATTATAGTTTTAACCACGTTTTGAGGATAAATAGTGTTTATTTACATTTACATTGGAGTAACACATGCTTATATTTTGGGTTATGATGGGGTACAACCGGGGCATTTATAAGTTATTCTTCAAGAATTAATGGGTACATAACATGAATATATAAGTACAAAAATGAATGTAGCAACTGCAGATTGTCCCTTTAAATAAACTTTGACTACTTTTTTGCACAAATGTATGTGTATTTATGTATTCAATGTTTTGGCGACAGTTTTTTTTATTGACATTAATTACATTCATATCATCCAAAGATTTGAAAAGTCTTTGCTTCTTAATCAGATCATCTGTCAAATGATTGGTACACTCTGAGAAAAAAAGATGCTATCTAGAACCTAAAGGGGTTCTTCGGGTGCCCCTATAGGAGAACCCTTTCAAGAACCATGTTTGGTTCTAGGTAGAACCATTTCCACAGAGGTTTCTACATGGAGGTTAAAAAAGGTCCTACCTGAAACCAATAAGGGTTCGCCTGTGGTGATATCCAAAGACCCCTTATGGAACCCCCCTTTTTTAGAGTGTAGGGTTTTCTGTATATCCCTACACATTATATAACTTATAACAAATATTTTTTTCAGAACTTGATACATGGTCTTGCCTACTTTTAGACAGTGGTGGAAAAAGTACCCAATTGTCGTATTTGAGTAAAAGTAACGATACCTTAATAGAAAATGACTCAAGTAAAAGTGAAAGCCATCCAGTAAAATACTACTTGTGTAAAGTCTGAAAGTATTTGGTTTTAAATATACTTAAGTATCAAAAGTACATGTAATTGCTCAAATATACTTAAGTATCGAAAGTAAAAGTAAATGTATAAATAATTTAAAATTCCTTATAATAAGCAAACCAGAAGGCACCATTTTCTTGTTTTTTTTTAACCAAATGTACTGATATCCAGGGGCACATTGCAACATTCAGACATCATTTACAAAGGAGGCATGTGTGTTTAGTGAGTCCGCCAGATCAGAGGCAGTGGGGATGACCAGGGATGTTCTTTTGATAAGTGTGTGAATTGGACCATTTTCCTGTCCTGCACTCAAAATGTAATGACTACTTTTGGGTGTCAAGGAAAATATATGGAGGAAAAGCATATTATTTTCTTTAGGAATGTAGTGAAGTAAAAGTAAACGTAGTCAAAAATATCAATAGTAAAGTAGAGTACAGATGCTCAAAAAACGACTTAAGTAGTACTTTAAAATATTTTTAGTTACGTACTCTACAAAACTGCTTTTAGAGAAGTGCATAAAAAAGTGCATAAAATTACTGTAACAAGTGAAATATTCTCTCTAGTCAAACCGCAAACGGTAGCTACACGTGAGGTGCAAACACAACGGTAACTACAGATGTAATACAAACTACAACAAAAACAGTTTTCATGCAACCAAATACAATATTGAGAAACGTTTTAATTCGTTTATAGCCTATAATCTCGATAGGCTAGACATCTTCCACTTTCCATTTCCCA
The DNA here is from genome assembly GCF_036934945.1 of Oncorhynchus masou masou. Taxonomy (NCBI): domain Eukaryota; kingdom Metazoa; phylum Chordata; class Actinopteri; order Salmoniformes; family Salmonidae; genus Oncorhynchus; species Oncorhynchus masou. Next base: position 41,158,170 of record NC_088236.1, on the reverse strand, counting down.
TAATACTGATCAGATTAGAGGCAGGCCTATGTTTTGTAGCCTCATTCAGTACCGCGTCTGACATCGGTTGGGACATTTTAAACTAGTCCATTATAGAACGCTGTCTTTTCGAACTCATCTTGGCGGATGAACTTTCATAATAGTCAAGGTAATAAACAGGAAAACCTATGCTATACATAGTACAATACTTTATTTAATTTTATGCTTAACTAAAATGTGTTTCAGTAAGTTAATTGTAGTGGGTTGCATGCTCTCGAGCATGTGAAGCGAATTTCAGCACCATGGACAGCAGGAGGTACAGCCTTTCCAATTGCGCGCATGAGAGCCACTATCGTTATCGAATCCCTAATCCAAACATATGCTATATAAAGAATAATACAAAAAAATGATATTCAGCCATATCTAATATTAAGAAAGATAAGACCACATAAATGTAAGTAAGATCATAAATTAGCCAACTAATATAGAAAGCAAATACTTAAGAAATTGGACTCTTACCGCCTCCATTTTGGTAACAAATGTATGGAAATCTCCAAACGTTTCCTAAATCTACCGCGAAGCCAATGACTGATAAAAGAAAATCCATCTTTTTGCTCCATTTGTCTCGTGAGTTCGTCTGTGTGATCACAGGTACCGGCGCTGGGTTGTTGTTGTAACCGGTGTTTGAGGGGCCCTGTGCGCTCAGGCTTCCCGTTGGGGTCGCTGTGTCTTGGCGGGTCATGGTTGGCGGACTATCAAACGCCAGTCTGCCGTCTGAGCAGGTAAGTTTGAAAAAAACTGACAAGCTTCAGAGGCACAGAAGATTCTCATATTATGGGCGATGACAGGTCAGAGTGGGAGGTGTAGGAGGGACTGCACATTGCCTACTTGATAGAGTTGTCAATCACTAGGCTCATGGAGTAGAACTCCCTATGCACACATTAATATCAACAAAATGAGCTCCACTCCAACCTTGACGAGTTTTTGGTTCCCTAAATTTGGCTACAATTGTAGAAACCCTGGCCTCTATTCACACACATTTTAGAAACTATGATTTAACAACACCAGCCTACAGCCTTTTCAAGAGATCTACTATTTGATAAGCGGCTTGGTTGAATTTATGTATTGTTTAGGTTCCCTAATGCCCAATATCATTATTAGGCTACTGTATGTGTCTTGATGTATCTTGTCAGAATACATTTTTGAATTCATTTGAGAATTCATTTGAGTATTTAAAGAAGGCTGTGGATCTACATGGTAACTTGCGATGGAGGGGAGGAGGAATCAAGCTACTCAAATTCACTCTATGCAAATGTTATAATCCACCACATCTTTAAAGAGGTCCTGGCTTTATGCAAAGTCCCATGTCAAAAGATTGGTAATAGACGGCTCAAGAAAGGTGTGTGTGTGTGTGTGTGTGTGTGTGTGTGTGTGTGTGTGTGCACGCGTGCGTGCGTGTTGGTGTGAATGAAATACACGTGAACCTTGACCATTTTGAACTCTTTAAGTACACAAAGTATCGAGGCGTCTTGGCTCCCTGAGTCCAGGGTAATGCTTTTGGTGAGGAGACAACAGCACAGACCAGAAGCTCTGTGGCTGAATTGAACTCGTTACGGAAACCTAATTAAATGACCTTGTAATTGAATCCACCACTTTTAGCACTGTCCGATTTCAAAAGTCCTACAGAGTCATAACCAAATACACAGACTGTCATAATCTTGCAGGTCAATGAGTGGAGAGTGCACCAAATGAAGTTAGTTTGGAAAATGGATATGACAATGTGATTGGACGAGCAACATTCAACACCATCATGAACTTGTCACTTACAGCCAAATGGTAGTTCCTGCTGCCTGGCCTGTCTAAAGTGTCCTCCTCGAACGTGCAGAGTCATACAGTAGGCTACTGATTCTATACTCTTGTTTTATACTGTTAAGACAAATTATTGAATTGAAAATGTTAGTTAATCGTTTTAGAGGGGAATACACAATAATAATCCCAAGGCTACATGATATTTGCAGTAGGCTTATTGTGAGTGTCAAAAGAGTTGGTCCCCGTTGCTTCTATAACAGCCTCCACTCTTCTGGGAAGTCTTTTCACTAGATGTTGGAACATTGCTGTTGAGACTTGCTTCCATTCAACAAAAGAGCATTATTAAGGTTGGGTACTGATGTTGGGCGATTAGGCCTGGCTCGCAGTCGGCGTTCCAATTCATCCCGAAGGTGTTCGATGGGGTTGAGGTAAGGGCTCTGTGCAGGCCAGTCAAGTTCTTCCACACCGACTTCGACAAAACCATTTATGTATGGACCTCACTTTGTGCACAGGGGCATGGTCATGCTCAAACAGAAAAGGGCGTTCGCCAAACTGTTGCCTCAAAGTTGGAAGCACAGAATCATCTAGAATGTCTTTGTATGCTGTAGCATTAACGCTTCGAACACACCGACGTCCACCGGACTGCCAGATGGGGAAGCGTGATTCGTCACTCCAGAGGACAAGTTTCCACTGCTCCAGAGTCCAATGGAGGCAAGCTTTACAGCACCCGATGCTTCAGCCCTCAGCAGTCCTGTTCTGTGAGCTTGTGAGGACTACCACTTCGCGGCTGAGCCATTGTGGCTCCTAGACGTTTCCACTTCACAATAACAGCACTTACAGTTGACCGGGGCAGCTCTAGCAGGGCAAAATTTCACAAACTGACTTGTTGGAAAGGTGGAATCCTATGATGGTTCCATGTTGAAAGCCACGGAGCTCTTCAGTAAGGCCATTCTACTGCCAACGTTTGTCTATGGAGATTGCATGTGTGCTCAATTTTATACACCTGTCAGCAACAGATGTGGCTGAAATAGCCAAATCCACTAATTTGAAAGTGTGTCCACATACATTTGTATATATAGTGAATCTCATGGTGAGGACCTTTTCAGCAGCTCCTGTAGCTCAAACCTTATATTACAAACATCAACCCACTGCTAAAGTTGTGACAGGAGACTGAGGATAGGGTGAACAGCCAGTCAGGGAGAAACGCCATGTCTGCTCAGGCAAAGACTAGGGAGCCCTGAAGGCCAAACCACCACAGCCACAAATCCTTCACTATATGGCACTGGCAATCTTCTACATACAAGCCTGTCAATCTGCGTTGGCACAAAAGGGCAAAAGAACATCGGACTGACAGGGCCTTCCTGCACATGCCCTGGTGTCCATTAGAGACTGTCGACTCTGATCACACACGGACGTGTGCAAGATGGCGGCCTTGCACTCATATCTCAGGGGAGCTGTCACTGACATGTCCGCGCCCACAGTCCGAGCGATATGGATATGCACAGTTGTTGGTTTTTTTCACGTCATTTTTTTTCACGTTTTGTTACTGGTCTTGTTCTTCTTTTGTGTCCCCGTCCTCATTTTTTTCTCCTATGCACCAGAAGTGCTGATTTCTTTTTGGAACATTCTCCTGTGAACACATCCGTTCTGACTCAGAAGAATACTCTGTGTCTTGTTATCACTCTGAGTGGAAATTTCCAGCCATCTACTGGTGCTGTAGTCCACCTGGGCTTACAGTGGATTATAGGCAGGTGATGGCATCATTTGGCAAAGTCATTCCTATGAGTTTTAAGGGAGTTGGGCACCAAACACACGAAAATGGACATTGCAAAACATTTTATTTTGTGTGTGTGTGCCTGAATGAATACAACAACCCTGCTGTGCTTTTTGTATTGCAATGGATTGAGCGCTGTGATGATGTGAATATCGATGGGCCTGCCATCCATGAGTAAGTGGATAGGAACTGGGTACACAGTGTAGTCAGGCAGAAGTCCTGGCATGGAATTAAGCTCACTACATTATCTAAAATAACAGTAATGAGTGAGTCATCCCAGGAAGGGAATCCCAGTGTTAAAAGTACAATGCAGAGTTTGTGCTGTCGGTCGACAATGACCATTCACCAATAACAACATGATAGTAACTCTCATTATCATAACATTCCTCAGAAATCAGTGGAAGAAGAGCACTGTCCAAATCCCTTTTAAACTTCACATGGGGGGGGGGGGGGGGCACCGAGGCTGAGAAGAGCTATTAACAATAAAAATAATATTACTAGGCTACAAAGAGGTATTAAATGGCACCGCCAGCATATCTACTTTGACAGAAGGCCATCAACGACAATTTGATTTGTGAAATGAGAATGTCGGAATATCGCTATTCCACACTCTCAGTTTCCTAGTTATCTAATAAAGACATCCATAGGAGATGGCAAAGAGTGTCAGGCTCTCCAGAGACGAGGGTTACAACATCTCAGACAGTATCACTTTTCCTCTGGTTTATTTCAGCTGACCACTTTATGACCCTCTTCAAAACTAGTATGTGAACATGTCTACATGTCATGATGTCAAGCATGTGTCTGCTTGTTGGTGTTTTGACAGGCATCAAGAAAGTAAAAACCCCAAGCTTCAGTGGGAGCGCGGGGGGAATCAAACATCCTCAGAGGGCGGAAGGGCAATGAGGGAGAATGATGGTCAAGGCCCACAGCATAGGAATAAGAGGCCTGTGTCTGGCCCTGCTAAGCAATGTCCACTTTCTCCTCTGTCATCCTGCATTACCTGTCTGCCCTTTCACCACCTGATCTAGCTGACAGGTTACCTCCCCTGGGCCCCCCATCTGCAGCCAGGGGCCAGAGGGAACCCAAGCTGCTCACACTCCAATGGGCTGCACCAACAAGGGTTTGGTCAAGTCCACACCCAGCACATCTACTGTACTACCGGTCCTCATCCTTAGACAAGCCCAAACATAGAGTTTCACTTACCATGATGTCAGTAAATTATATATGAGGTCACCAAATGGAAGAAACTGCTGTAAAGTAGTGGTGGCACCTAAAATGATGCATAAGGAAACAATTGAGATGACTTTAGAATGACTTTTACATTAATTACAGTACATGCACTCAGGATTTGCATCCATTTTGGTCTAGAAAAAAAGCTAACTTTGGCACCTGAAGAAATCATTTCTAATGACACTATCACCATCTAATGGACAATGTGAACCTTGCAAGTTGTTTCTTAAAAATGTAATTAAAACGTCTCAGGATTTCACTACTCAAAATGTTCCAAATTACATAAACTAGCTAATTGTTTTAGAAAACAACATACTTCCCATAGTGCAAAGACAATGCTGTAGCCTACAAAAGCAGCTGATCTTAAGTAAATGCAGAATAATTCATGTTTTTATGATTTCTGATAGCATTTCAGTGGGGTATTAAATGGCCCGAGGCTGAGAAGAGGAATTATAATAAAAAGTAATATTATAGGCTAGGAAGAGGCATTAAATGGCACTTCCAGCGTAGCTACTTTGACAAGAGCCCTTCAATGACTATTCGATTTGTGAAATGAGAATGTAGGAGTATTGCTATTTCACACTCTCAGTTACACAGTTATCTAATAAAGACATCCATAGGAGATGGCAAAGAGTGTCAGGCTCTCCAGAGACGAGGGTTACAAAATCTCAGACAGTATCACTTTTCCTCTGGTTTATTTCAGCTGACCACTTTATGACCCTCTTCAAAACTAGTATGTGAACATGTCTACATGTCATGATGTCAAGCATGTGTCTGCGCGTTGGTGTTTTGACAGGCATCAGAGAGTAAGGAAGGGCAATGAGAGAAAATGATGGTTAAGGCCCACAATGTAGGAGTAGGAGGCTGGTGTCTGACTCTGCTAAGCAATGTCCACTTCCTCCTCTGTCATCCTGCATTACCTGTCTGCCTTTTCACCACCTGATCTAGCTGACAGGTTGGCCCCCCAGGGCCACCCATCTGCAGCCAGGGGCCAGAGGGAACCCAAGCTGCTCACATTCCAATGGGCTGCACCAACGAGGGTTTGGTCAAGTCCACACCCAGCACATCTACTGTACTACCGGTCCTCATCCTTAGACAAGCCCAAACATAGAGTTTCACTTACTATGATGTCAGTAAATTATATATGAGGTCACCAATCAGAAGAAAATGTTGTAAAATGTTGGTGGCACCTAAAATGATGCAGAAGGAAATAATTGTGATTACTTTAGAATGGCTTTTGCATTAATTACAGTACATGCACTCAGGATTTGCATCTACAGTATTTTGGTCTAGAAAAAAGCTCCCTTTGGCATCTGAATAAATCATTTGAAATGGAACTATCACCATCTAATGGACAATGTAAACCTTGCAAGTCTCAGGATTTCACCAATCAAAAGTTTCCAATTTTGTTTTAGAAAAAACACATTTGTGCCCTTTGTGTACAGACAATGCTGTAGCCTACAAAAGCAGTTGATCTTAAGTAAATGCAGAATGAATCATGTTTTAGGAATCAATCTATGTACTGTAGGCTTATCTGCAGCAAAACATCACAAACAAACGTCAACATGCTTCGGCATGGTGTCAGCCATCATCAGAGCGTGAAATGATTGTTTTTCATTTCAATGGGTTAGATTTACAGTACATTTACATAGTCATTTAACAGACGCTTCATCCAGAGTGATTTACAGTTAGAACATTCATCTTATGATGGCTAGGTGAGACAACCACACATATATAGACATAGATGTCTTCTTTAACATATTCTTTGAAGAGGTATGCTTTCAGATGTTTTCTGAAGATGGGCAAGGATTCCGCTGTCCAGGCATCAGGGGGAAGCTCGTTCCAACATTGGGGTGCCAGGACCGAGAAGAGCTTTGACTGGGCTGAGCGGGAGCTAACCTCCAGTGTGGGTGGGATGGCCAAGAGACCAGAGGCGGCAGAACGGAGTGCTCGGGTTGGGGTGTATGGTTTGAGCATAGCCTGGCGATAGGTAGGGGCAGTTCGCCTTGCTGCTCTCTAGGCAAGCACCATGGTCTTGTAGTGGATGTGAGCTTCGACTGGAAGACAGAGGAGTGTGCTGATGAGCAGGGTGACATGGGAGAACTTGGGAAGGTTGAACATCAGGTTGTCACCCTGCGACATTCAGGACAGGCTGCAGGAGTTTGATGTCACAATTGGGGAGCCAAAATAAATTTGCTGTAGTCCAGATGGGAGATGACAGGTGCATGGATGAGAACCTGTGCCGCTTCCTGTGTGAGGAAAGGTCGTACTCTACGGATGTTGTAGAGCAGGTATTCCCAAACTGGGTTACGCATAATGCCATTGGGGGTACAACAAATAAAAATGTGATTCACATTTTTAAAAAAGGTATTTAATTTTGACATTTTTTTAAATCACATTTTCAAACAGCCCATTTAGATTTTCCAATGGGGCTATACACATGAGTTTTGTTTCTCGCCTGAGTATCCTCGTTTCACTGCCATTTTTTTAACCATCTAGTGTTAAAATAACAACACAATGTCAAATATAGGTAGCCTAGTCAAATAATTAACATCCAATCACATTAACCATTACTCTCTTGCAGGAATTCCACTAACTGGGAGTATGTAGCCAAACGTAGCTGCTTCTCATTCCGTTTGCCCGAAAATTGATTAATGGTTTAAAAAAAGTAAGGCATAGAGACACATACCAGCTCTACTGGTAGTACTGCTACTACCAGAAGTACTGCACCTGTCGACGACACAAGTTGTTCTGCTTCCACGAGCACATCCAATGCTAGCATCAGTAATTCTACATTTGTTGTTAGCCCAGCTAGCATGGATGCTGACATTTGTGAATCTGATGCAACCGAAGAGCTACTGCCCCCTTACCCATGAAAGCACCAAACAACAGACAGGGACGTTGGACCACCGAAGAGGAGCAAATATGATGAGAACTACATTGATTTGGGGTTCACTTATATTGGGAGTAGTGCCTTTCTTCAGGCACAGTGTGTTACATGTGCAAAGGTACTCACAACTTGATGATTCCTTCACTCTTGCGCAGACATTTAGAAACAAAACATGCCAATTTGAAAAATAAGGCACAGAAGTTTTTTGAGGGAGAATTAAGATGACTTTCGAGTAGTTAGACATGTATAAAAGCAACATATATCATTAATAATAAGGGGCTAGAAGCTCTTATATGGTGAGCTACCGAGTGGCTAGGACAGGCAAGCCCCATACTATTGTGGAGGACTTAATTCTTCCTGCTGCCACGGATATGGCTGGGACAATGCTGGGGGGAAAGGCCCAAAAAACTATACAGACAATCGCCTTCATCAAACAAAACGTTTCATGACGCATCAGTGACATGGCATGAGATGTTTTGAAACGATTACTGCTTCGCATACAAGCCAGTGAATTCTATGTATTACAGCTGGATGAGTCAACAAACGTGGCGGGCCTGGCACAGCTCCTGGTATATGCCCGTTATGTTTATGGGGGGTCAATTAAGGAAGACATCCTCTTCTACAAACCACGACAACAGGAGAGGATATTTTTTAAGTACTGGACAGCTTTGTGACATCAAATGGACTTTGGTGGTCAAGATGTGTTGGTATCTGTACTGATTGTGCAAAAGCCATGACAGGAAGACATAGTGGAGTGGTAAGTAGTTGCGGGTGCAAGAAGTTGCTCCCGACGCTACTTGGGTACACTACTTCAGCATCCACCGAGGGGCTCTTGCTGCCAAAGGGAAGCCTGACAGCTTGAAAGACGTTTTGGACACTACAGTGAAAATGGTTGTTAAATCAAGGCCCCTGAACTCTTGTGTATTTCCTGCATTATGCAATTATTACCAGTTGATGTTATTCTTTAACAACACAGACCCCAAAACAAATCAGGAGGAGGAAAATAGGTTTATTCAAATAGGACAAATCATGCTTGGAAGTAGATGGTCATTCTCCCCTGTCCTCAGTGATGCTCTCTGGTGATTCTCTCCTGAGCCTCTCTCCTGTGGTTCTCTCCACAGAACAAAGGGACAGCATGTAGTTTTATAACCCAGGCCTAGCCTGTGGTTGACCAATTAGAATTATTTGCAATAAAACCAGGCCAATAGCCAAATAACAACTATACTATTTCACACTCAATATATAGACAAATTCCTCCCATGTCTCTGCATTAATCCCCTATTACAGAAAAACACGATTTCCATTGATCGTTAGTACTCTGTTGACTCTCGTCCTCTTGACCTCTCATACTCTGCATTGTGTATTTATCTTTGACTTATTCTAACACTCTCCCCTATACCAATTAAACGATAAATATACTTCAGAAAACATGAAAAAACATGAAAAAATAGAAATGATAAAAAACAATAGCAGTAAGCATAAAATCATTCACAATAAAACACCTTGCATTTCTGTAAAACAAATGGCATATTCCACTTGCTGTTGCAATAAGAAACAGATTCAACAGGTGTAATGATGATGTCCCTAACGATTCCTACCACATCCTGTATTAGGAGGAAACTCACACAAAAAAAAATATTATCTTCAAGATAATAATTTTCAATTGTCCTATTGGCAAGGTAATCATTCACCAAGTCCTTCAAAAGTGACCAGCTCTTCCATACTGGTATCAGTCCCACAGATAACTATGAGAAATGATGTTCCGACAGCCCGCCGGTAGTGAGGAATTCACTTCACCGGTGATCTTGTATCGTTTCAGGTAGTGTCCTTGAATCGGAGGGTATTGTTTCAGCTTCAGACTGTAGATTCTCATAACCTGTAATGAAGGAAACAAAAGAGTGAAAGTAACATTTTCAAGAGAAATTGATATTTCACATAGATTTCCCTAAGTAAGCATGTCCCGATTTCCTGGAAAAAGTTGGACATTTCCCCTCGATATCCCTAATATGATGACTGCGGAGCACAACATAGAAGCATAGAAGTTCTGATCATCTTATTATGCTTCTTCACCCGAGATTGGCCCCCAATTGATAATCAATCAGTTCTTTATTCTCCAGGCTCCACTTTGTCATCAAAATGGACAACCTTGCAATGAGTGACATGTATTCATCGTGATTTTCCCTGGACTTTTACTGCTGACCTCGTTTTGAGCTGAACCTTCCCATTTTAACTCCAATGTGTCTGTTACATTTGTTTTTACCATCCCCCACTGTCCTGGTACTACATCATGTCTCCCCTCGGGAGTTAATCCACACGCCTATTTCACTTGTCTTTCTGCTTCCCCTACTGCATTAGAGAATTGTATGCAATAGTTAAGGTTTGTGTCACTCATAAAGTGAACGTCTGCTTTTCTCAAATCTAACGTACCTGGTAGTGACATGGGTCGACCTGTGACGACCTCAAACGGATTCAGCCCTGTGTTTTTGTTATGTGTTGCCCGTATACCACATAATACCGTAGTCAGTGCATCTGGCCGTGCCATCCCTCCTTGACGCAGCTTTGAAACTCTCTCTTTCAAAACTCGATTTGTGCATTCTACCTGTCCACTCGATTGAGTAGTTGCCGGTCTATGTTCAGAAGACAAGCTACCTGCTGACACACTTTCCCTTTGAAATCAGTGCCTTGGTCGGAATCGAATTGTTCCCGGAAGGGAATTATTTCTCGAATCAGAATTTTAGCTGTGTGTTGTGATATTCCTTTCTTAGTAGGGTAGGCTTCAACCAATCGTGAGAAACGATCAACAACGACCAGCACATCTTTGTGTCCTTTACATTTGGGCAGCGTGATGTAATCACGCCTGAAGACGTCTGAAGGGTCCTGGCGGGGCAGGCACTCGCCGTGTCCCTTGGTGTTGTTTTCCATGCAAATATTGCAATTCGCCAAAACAGCCCCACTTATGTGTTCACCTTATTTGTTGGATATGTAACAATTATTTACCTACACAGTGAGATATTTCTGTCCTGCTAATGCTGAGTTGTATGGTGTCCACTCTAGCACACTGCAGCCAGTCTGTTTGTTGAGGACATGGGTTCTACTGGAGATAGCTTGAAGCTGGGGCGGCAGGGTAGCCTAGTGGTTAGAGCGTTCGACTAGTAACCGGAAGGTTGCAAGTTCAAATCCCCGAGCTGACAAGGTACAAATCTGTCGTTCTGCCCCCGAACAGGCAGTTAACCCAATGTTCCTAGGCTGTCATTGAAAATAAGAATTTGTTCTTAGCTGACTTGTCTAGTAAAATAAAGGTAAAAAAAAAAATTTGAAGTTGATGATAACCTAAAAGATGCCTTTCCAGTGACAGGATGTAGGGTGGCTGTAACTGGGGTAGAGAGGAGTAGAACAACGCCTCAGTGTCTCATCTTCCTGGCATCTGGGAAACTAAGTAAAACACCATCCTGTGTAGATAACCAAGGTGGCTTATGGGAAGGTTAGAAATGACTGACAAAGCAATCTGGTTTTCAGCTATATATGAACTGTGCATTGTCTGTATGATTCAGACTCTCAGCCTAACAGTCAGCCAAGACTGGTGGGCTGATGGTCTAATTATTGCAATAATGAAACAATATTAAATAAAGATTATTGTTTGAAGAAATGATCCAAGTCTCTATCAGTACTGAATTTCCACGACAGTTTTCCTCCACAGCATCCATCAAACTCTGCTGCTGAGCCGGAGAGAGCTTCTTACATTTCTGCATCAGCATTGTGTCATTGGGGCTGTTGTCAGGATTCCATTTTCCCAACCATCATGCATGGATTGCATCAGCTGATGAGTAATTGCCCCATTTTTGGAGGACTTGAGTGTATCTTCATCTTCCATGTCAGGTAACCCACTGTGTCTAACCACCTCTGCTCTAAACCTTTCTTCAAATTCAACAAACACTTCTTTCGGTTTTTGAACACATTTGGTTATCTCTCCCCAATTGGTGGTTTCTTTGGTCAGACCCTTAAGGAAACCATGTATGGCTCTCCATCCATTGGCCACATCTTGCTCTTCACCATCCACAGCTCTTTAAACCTTTTCTTCAAGTACACCATGTTCACGGTTGTTCCAAACAAAGTAACCCATCATAAGGATGTAGATTGTAGAGATTCTTGTAAAGCTTCAAATGGTCCCACGTTTTCATACCCACTTCTCTGGGATGTTTAAAGGTTTTCAACCATTCATCCAACTGTTTTGGAGATGCTGATTTATGTGTGATTACTGTCACTGGTGGGTTTGTCTTTGCCACCTTTAACAGCCAGTGTTCTGGTTGGCCCAAGACATCGTTCATCACCGCTGTCAGTATCTGTTGACTCAAAGCCAGGCAGTGCTGACCAGATGCTTGAAGCCCGATCATCCTTGCGCAACTCAGCCTGAGGGTGGATTGAAGGAACAAAGGGTCCTCAACATGTTGGAGCCAAGTCTGGTTTTACGACCCTTGCATATAATTGTATGATTTTTTTTGTGTGCAAATGAACTCAAGCTTACGGACGATGTCAAATGTGATAAAGCGAAGCACCTAAGTGAGTTGGGTGTGAATCTCTTCTTTCAAGGTTTTGATTTGTCCACCAAGAGCTTTCAAACTGTATTTATCTCTCTGCAATGTCCTATCATAATTCTCCACAAAGATTTTCTCATCCCCTTTTCTTACTTCGGATAATACAGTTGAAGACCATCGTGTCTTCGTCAAGGAATTAGACGTTCTCTGTATTTTCCAGGCAGATTCCATGTCAGACAGACAGTCAGACAGATTCCATGTTCCATCTTTGTCAACAATGACGGAATATTTATTTATTATCTCTTGCCTACACTTCTCTACTTTGAAATGGTTCTTCATATCACCAGAGAGTGAATTTTAAATATTTGTCATGCTCACATCTGGAGGAGCTGTTCCGCCCTTTTCCAGATTGGTATTCTCACTTAGCAATGGTATTCTCACTTAACAATGGCATTATATTAACTTCAAACATTGTATAGTATATATCTCTATGTTTGGATATTTATCTAACCTCAAAATATATCCTCTTTTTTGAGGACTCAAACCTCTTCTAGAACACAAATTGTTTCTGTAGGGCCTGGCTACCCATAAAACCTGTGTTCACTTCAAAAAGCTTGTTGAAGGCTTACATTAACCACACGTGTAAAAAATTGCTACTCAACTAGCAACTCACTTCTATGCAACAAGACGGTTTCACAACAAGAAAGGACCCCAACCTTTTAATAGGGGACTTGAACCCCTATAATAGAGAACAAACAAAACAGAGGACTCTAACCTTATACATCACTGGATTTAACAAAAGGGCTCAAACCTTATATAGAGGACTCAAACCCCTATACATCACAGATACCTATCACTCATTGCATGCACTTATTTGAACCTGATTAGGTTTATTTAAAATGATATTGGTCTAGACTCACTCAGCAATTATGCCATCAATGAGGAGATTAAGAATTGACTCCCAAAATGGGTTGTGGGGCAGACTTCTCTCTTTCCTCTGGATCAACACACAGTTGATAGGTTTTTATTGTTGTTGTTGAGACCAATCAATCCGGGTCATGGCACCAAATGTTACCAGTTGATGTTATTCTTTAATAACACAGACCCCAAAACAAATCAGGAGGAGGAAAATAGGTTTATTCAAATAGGACAAATCATGCTTGGAAGTAGAGGGTCATTCTCCCCTGTCCTCAGTGATGCTCTCTGGTGATTCTCTCCTGTGGTTCTCTCCACAGAACAAAGGGACAGCATGTAGTTTTATAACCCAGGCCTAGTCTGTGGTTGACCAAATAGAATTCCTTGCAATAAAACCAGGCCAATGGCCAAATAACAAGTATACTATTTCACACTCAACATGTAGACAAATTCCTTCCATGTAGCTGCATTAATCCCCTATTACAGAAAAACACTATTTACACTGATCGTTGGCACTCTATTGACTCTCTTCCTCTTGACCTTTTATACTCTGCGTTGTGTATTTATCTTCAACATATTATTGCACAATGATATGTGCAGCGACCATGTAATGCTTTTACAACATAGAAGTGTGCTGGTTATCAAGGGGCAAAGTATTTACATTTTTTTATTTTTTATTGAGAGACGAGCTTAAAGTTCTTTACTGACCATCATTTTCACTTGTCTGACCGCTTGCATGATGACGAGTTTCTCACACCACTGGTCTATCTGGGTGAAGTTTTTTTCTCACCTGAATGATCTGAATCTAGGATTACAGGGACTCTCCGCAGCTACAGTATATTCAATGTGCGGGACAAAATTGAGGCTATGATTAAGAAGTTGGAGCTCTACTCTATCTGCATTAACAAGGACAACACACAAGTCTTTCCATCATTGTATGATTTTTGTGTGTGCAAATTAACTCAAGCTTTTACGGACAATGTCAAATGTGATAAAGTGAAGCACCTGAGTGAGTTGGCTGTGCAATTAACTTTCCGGAAACGGATGACACAAACAACTGGATTCATTATCCCTTTCATGCCCTGCCTCCAGTCTACTTAGTACCTATGTGAGAGTGGTTTCTCGGCCCTCACTAGCATGAAAACTAAATACAGGCACAGACTGTGTGTGGAGAATGATTTAAGACTGAGACTCTCTCCAAAACAAACCAACATTGCTGAGTTATGTGCATCCTTCCAAGCACAGCCTTCTCATTAACCTGTGGTGAGTTATTCACAATTTTCAATGAACAAATAAGGTTTCATATGTAAGATGCCTAAATAAATAGCAAAATGATTGATTATTATAATAATTTTTTGTGCCCTGGTCCTATAAGAGCTCTTTGTCACTTCCCACGAGCCGGGTTGTGACAAAAAACTCCTTCATTCTTATGTTACAATAAATGTATTGTATAGTGTGTGTGCGGCAGGCTTACAATGATGGCAACGAACAATATTTGAGAGTGCGCTGACCCTGGTGCTAGAGGGGGTACGCAATTGGAGTTTGAATGTTTGAAGGGGTACGGGACTATAAAAAGTTTAGGAACCACTGTTGTAGAGCATGAACCTGCAAGAGCAAGTCACTGCTTTGATGTTTGCAGAGAACGACAGGTGCTTTTCCAGGGTCACGCCAAGGCTCTTTGCACTCTGGGAAGGGGACATTATGGAGTTGAGGAATAGCAGCTCCTTCTTGTCAACGTTGAGCTTGAGGTGGTGGGCCGACATCCAAGCTGAGATGTCTGCCAGGCATGCAGAGATCCGTGTTGCCACCTGGGTGTCAGAAGGGGGGAGGAGAAAAAAGGTTGAGTGTCATCTGCATAGCAATCTTAGGAGAGACCATGTGAGGATATGATGGAGTGAAGTGACTTGGTGTGGAGAAAAGCCGTCTCGGTTAAATGACTCATCTTGAAGCCAGACTGGTTAGGGTCACAAAGATCGCTCTGAGAGAGAACAAGAGAGTTGGTCAGTGACAGGTGTGTAGTCTTTGACGTCAGAGTCAAGTGATGGTTTCTTGAGGAGCAGAGCAGCTGGCCATCTTGAAGTCAGAGGGGACGCAGCCAGTGGTCAGGGTTGAGTTGATGAGGGAAGTGTGAAATGCGAGTAGGTCTCGAGATATTGTCTGGAGAATGGAGGAGGGTAGAGGGGGCAGGTTGTCGGGCGGCCGGACATCGCTAGTCACAGGATTTCATCTGGAGAGAGACGGGAGAATAAGGTAAAGGCGTAGGGTAGTTCTGTGTGAGTGGTACCAGTGGACTCGATAGGCTGAGTAAATGAGGTGAGGAAGTCGTCAACCTTTCTTTCAAAGTGGTTAACAAAGATGTGCGCAGAGAAGGACGAAGGAGGGGGAGGAGGATGAAGACGGCGATAGATGACAACAATGTTAAGCTTGAGTGAACAAGTGACAGTGACAGCATGGAATTCAAATTAGGACAGGTGAGTGAGGGAGACAAGAGACCATCTCCACTTCAGAGAGACCTGTGCCACACAGATTTTTATATCTTTATTTAACTAGGCAAGTCAGTTAAGAACAAATTCTTATTTTCATTGATGGCCTTGGAACAGTGGGTTAACCACCTTGTTCAGGGGCAGAACAACAGATTTGTACCTTGTCAGCCTGGGGATTTGATCTAGCAACCTTTTGGTTGGTAGCTCACCACTCCAACCACTAGGCTACCCTGCCGCCCCCAGATGCTCTTTGACTATGAGAGAACACGTAGTCAGATGAAGAGAGAGCAGCTGGAGTAGCAGTGCTCTCTGGGGTATTCCATGTCTCCATCAGGGGTGCTAGATAAGGTAGGCTACTTAGCCCTACTAGCCAAGTACTCTACCACCATCTACCACCCTCAGAATTACGGTTCAACATTTCACCACAAGATGGAGTAATAATAAAAGGAGAGGCTACTGACCGTGTGTCTAAAACAAATAGAAGTGGAAACTCCTTATTATACAAACACATCAAGCAACATCATTTTGGTTCACCAATGAACCAATACTATCCCTGTGACATATTCCATTCATTCTAATCAATTGTAAAGGATGTTGTGTCCCCACTCTGCAAACTGAAGGCATATGGGATATATGTGGACTTGGATATCCCCACTAGACAGACTAGACGTGAGGTTTGTTGGCTCTCCCAGATTCTATTCACACCACTATATTTGTCCACAGCTTTTTTGAACGATTCCTGACCATCACAGAGTTATTCAAGCTTAGAAAACACAAAATGGTTCTTGTGATTTGTATTGCTTTTTATAGTGCCCCAGGAACATGGTGGATTATTTTCCAGTGAGCCCAGATCAATGTCTATAAAAAGCTATATAGATTTATCCAACAGTATATGATGCCATTTACCCCCAGAGATGGAAGCTGTAAGACCAGGACACCAGACCTACTGATGAGCTCAATTTGCTCTGCTAATATGTTTCAGGGGGTTGCTTAGCAAAATATCTTATTGGTGAGGGAAAGCTTCCGTGTGTTTGAAACCAAATTTGCTGCAGGACAGGGCTCAGTTATTAGAATGCTTAATTATTATGGAAATTAATGGTTCATGATACGCTCCTGACTTTACAGAAGAAGGCCATGTGAAGAATATGGTACCTGTTTGGACAAATTCAGGCTATTCAGTATTTAATAGGTTACATTATGCCTAAATGGCACTGTCTCTTTGATGAGTTAGACAACCCAAAAATAAAATGTAAAAAATATCGGCAAACGTATAAAATAGTCACTTTATTCTTCACATGTATCAGTTTTATTTTGTGTTTCTGGGAAGAGTCTGTGGACCGGAGGAGGAAGAATCGAATTTAGTGATTGCTGTAGCTTTAAGAGGTGTGAGTAAAGCCTCAAGCAGTGCTCTCCGGTTCGATATAGCCACATAGAACTGATGGTCTCTGTGTGAAGGAGCTACGCAAAGGGGACCGGATTCCATGCCAACAACAACAACAGCAGCAGCAATGGCAGGTAAGTGAAAACACGACCGTTTAAAACATAACCAAATTATGTGTATATCATGTCCTGAAGATGTCGACGTAAGGTAAAATAAATGACATGACACCTTTTCTGATATGTTTTAGAAGCAGAGATGCGTCAGAGGCTACTGTGCACCGTCAAGAAGGAGGTGGGTGTTACCTGACAGCCTGCAACAATGATCGAATCAGAAAAACGAACTATTTGGTTATGAGTTAACTTTCGACATTGCTAAAATAGGCCCGCTCTGACTAGATTGGCTATGTTTTTTTGTTTTTGTTTCAGTTATTTACTTTTACAGTAACTATTCACATTTTCGTTTTGTGAGTACAGATTAGCCTACATACTTTAATAGCTGATAAAATAGCACTACATCCACTCATGTGTATTTGCTATCCATCATTGCAAATAAGATGAACATTGGGACAAGGTGTAATATCTATTTCAAAGTCGACCATATTCTTAGAAGTAATGAAGTGTTTAATTAGGGGTTTAGGGTATTCTATATAGTATAAATAATATTTTTTTTATAGGGTCCAGTCATGGAACTCTAGCCTATAGGCTCCAGTCATGGAAGTCTAGCCTATAGGCTCCAGTCATGGAAGTCTAGCCTATAGGCTCCAGTCATGGAAGTCTAGCCTATAGGCTCCAGTCATGGAAGTCTAGCCTATAGGGTCCAGTCATGGAAGTCTAGCCTATAGGGTCCAGTCATGGAAGTCTAGCCTATAGGGTCCAGTCATGGAACTCTAGCCTATAGGGTCCAGTCATGGAACTCTAGGCTATAGGGTCCAGTCATGGAACTCTAGCCTATAAAGTCCAGTCATGGAACTCTAGGCTATAGGGTCCAGTCATGGAACTCTAGCCTATAGGGACCATTTATTATTTGAGCCTTCATCAACAGATTGGCCCAAACTCATATGGGTTTTTGTAAAACATAAGGGAAATTGGCTGTTGTTAAACCCATTTATTGTTAATGTTTAACATCAAGTAAAATGCGTTATAATGCAGTCATTCAAGACTCTTAAGCCACGTTCTAATGTCGTAGTGACATCTAATTATGTTACTAACTAAATAAGCTATAGGTATGTTCAATCAATCCATTGAAGAGTCGTTGCATAGAAATCAATGTCATCTTAAAGGTATAGTGCATGTTTTGTGTGTGGAAGCTATAGTTTATTTTTTGACACCCCAAACACGGTTCTTTACCCATGGTTTTGAATGCAATGCTAACTGACACAATCTGTGTTTACTAGTATTACTACCTTCTTCAAAAATGTCTCGACAAGATATTCTGGAAGTTAAAAAATGGAGGAAACAGCAACACCCTAGAGAAGTCTAAAATAAGCTAAAACTGCAACAACAACAACAAATTATTATCACTTCAATAATAAGGGTTTCTCCTACAGTATTTATATTCTCATCATCGGCATCTTCTTCATCAAATCATTTCAATCTTTCCCAGATGTCTTTAGGTCAGATTGTTAAGCACCACATACTTGGTGTAGTAGGCCGATAATGGATCAAAGAAACACGTTTACTTTCCTCTCCTGTCTTCAGGGGTTCTTTGAGATGTGATTAGTCGGTTTTGTCTATTTATCAGAGGACTCACTCTATCTTTATTGGTGTCATAAAAGGGCGAGACCCGTGTGTCACGCAAACAAAGACATCAAATCAAGTCTGTGTCTGAATGAAGGAGAGATTTCAACTCCCGTCGCTTACTCCTGATCTTCATAAAGGCCTGTCAGCAACCTTATCAGTAGAGCACATACCCACCAGGTGATTAAAAACCTGCCTGTCTTGAGAGGCCCTACTGAGATTCGCTTCCCCCAAGATCCCACATTCGTTTCAGCTCCTCAGTGCTCAGCGCTTAAACTGCAGTGGAGCAGAGTGATACAGTGATATAATATAATTATTATTGATATGAAAAAGCACAGACGCCTCTGACCTTGACCTTTGACCTTTATTTACCCTTGAGCACCCTGCAGAGGAGGTTGCTGAAAGCAAATGGAACTTGAATCACTAAAAGTGAGCTGTTTTTTTTGTTTTCCATTTCAATTCAAATAGTAGCTATAGAAGACAGGCAGTGGCCAGCTGTTGAGCTTTTAGCATCATGAACGTTCAGCTACTAGGCTACATGCATCAGAAGTAAAAAATGGAATAGAAAGTAGTCTGTATGTAGACTTTGTTCTACAAGTCAAGTGTAGTGCGATGTCTGTAAATCTGCCTTTGAGTCACAGCCTTAACTAGCTAGCTACATTGGTAACACTATATATTAAGGTCCCTTAATGAATTATTTATAAACAGTAATGTAAAGAGTTTACTTACCATTTATTAATCATTATTCCTACATTTGTAAATGTCTCTAAGTAATCTCTAAATAGTCTCTAGGCTAGCTGATACTTATGCGGCCCATTGGATACCATAAAAATGTGACACCTAGTTTCACGACTAACGCCAAAGTCGGTCCCTCTCCTTGTCCGGGCGGTGTTCGGCGGTCGACGTCACCGACCTTCTAGCCATCACTGATCCATTTTTTCATTTTCCATTGGTTTTGTCTTGTCTTCCTTCACACCTGATTTCATCAATTACATGTTAATTACATTCAATTACATGTTGTGTATTTAACCCTCTGTTTCCCCTCATGTCCTTGTCGGGGATTGTTTTGTTTGTATGTGATGTGCTATTTAGTGTTGGGTTTTGTACCCACTTTGTTATTTTGTACATTTTGGTTGTTTTGGAGTTTTGGAGTAAATGTTTCAGCATTTATTAAACAACTCCGTTTATACCAAGTTCGTTCTCCTGCGCCTGACTTCCCTACCACCAACACGCACCCCTTACACCTAGCTTTGGGGTGAGTTGCTGCCAGATGCTTTAGCATTAGCTAGCCTAGCATGCTGACGAAAAAGGCAGCTTAGTTAAAATTGTCTTTATATAACTTCTAAGAATATTTTCGACTTTGAAATGTATTTTACACCTTGTCCCAATGTTCATCTTATTTGCAATGATGGATAGCAAATACACATGAGTGGATGTAGTGCTATTTTACCTGCTATTAAAGTATGTAGGCTAATCTGTACTAAATTAAATGAAAATGTGAATAATGCTGAAAAAGGCAGTTCAATTAAAATAGTGTTTATAAATGCGTAAATTACATTTTACAAATGAAGGAACAAATATCAACAAATGGGAAGTAACCTCTTTATCGATGGTTTATTAAGAGACCTTAATAAAAAGTGTTACCACTACACCGGCTAACCTTTTTACAAGTAGCAAGCTGCCAAACTAAGGATATCACCCACAAATGAGATCTATGTGCAGCACCAGTCTGGATCCGATCGTGAACGTACACCTGGAAATGATTTGTTGTACTCTTACACTCTGTTTGTATTAGTTCGTTCTTTCTCTCCTGTGTTAGCTTGGATATGGCTTGTCTAATGACGTGGCAGTGAATGCTTGAATGTTCTCCCTCTCCAACTGGCTACGTGCCACTTCGTACAATGTATACCTGGGTCTAGGCCAGAACATTATGCTTGTGGGGTTCAGTGAAGGAAGCATGTGAATAGCCTATACCGGACGTATCTGGGGCTCTCGCTCTCTTTCCCTCGCTCCCCCTCCCCTTCCCCCTCTCCTACACACACACACACCTGTGTTTACATAAGGTGAGAGGAGGAGTAGGGCACAGTGGGCAACAGCTCACCTTTCATTTGCTTTTCTGTATCAGACACCTTTTTTTGCCTGGCTTCTTACTTAGGATAAGGTTTCAGCAAGGTCGTAACCAATATATCGCATAATTATGATGCCCAGTCTCAGGGAAACCTCTCGCTTGTGTCTCCAGGCTAATAGATATTTTTCATGGTCTCAAATCACACATGAATGGAAGATATTGTAGACAATCATATTATTACCTGGGTGCACAGAGACGCAACACAAATAACAGGAAAGGAAAGCCTCTGTTGTCATTGATGAGGTGGTAATGAATGTGTTATCAAGCTTTGTGAATAAATGGTGGTTATTACTATTCTTGGCAACTGAATTACATACTACAAATTATAATTATAAAGGAGTAACATTTTGAAACGTACCCAACAATGCATCCATTTGTGATTATGAAATGCTGTGTTCAAACTGTCCATATTTAGCAAAGGAGACTGACAATAGCAAGGGAAATCGTTGAGGCCTTACAAGGTTCTTTGTTTGCTTCCAGTAGTAGGGAACTGACTTCAAGACATTTTGCAATAGGGTGTTTTGAATATTGAACTACCTTTTTTAACCAAGGCATTTCAATGTGAATTCATCTTGCCTCAAGTCTGTCACTTCTCAGTATTTGATTTTGGTGTACGAGTCATTCACTCTAATAATGCACAGTGGGAACTGTGAACAGATGATGTTAGCCAACGGCTTGGCTTACATAATTTCGCTAGTTGTTTTTCACTGTAACAGCCCATGGGGATGGGGAAAGGTGTATGGGCCTTGGTCTGTCTTCCCTCTTTTCCCGATTGTGGCTGTGTAGCAAGAGTTAATGGGAAGACTGTGTAAATCGACTCTATCCAAGCACCCTTATGCAGTAGTGGAGGGTTGCCAGGTTTGATGAGATTTTATCCTCACTGTGACAGCAGAGATGAAGAGTAATACTTGAAAGAGAATGACACCAGCACTTGCTGTTGCAGAACACAACAGTAAAGATTCATATTATGCATGGAAGTGACCTTGTTCATTGGGCAATTAACAAGTTACCTATTAGCTGTCAAATGTATTACTGCTCATAGGGGGCAACCAATATATATAGCCTAAACAAGAGAAATGGAAGAGAAGTGTACTCTAGCGTCAAAAGTGCAAATAAGGTTAAAAGTTTTTGGGAACTAGATTAATATACACAGTTTCAAGGGGCCAACATATTTATTGTTATAGAATTATGAAATTAAACACAGTCAGTATTACATGCTGATCAGACAGGACACGTCGCGTGCACGAGTGTCGCAAAATACATTTAGAAATCCATGTGATTCAATTATTGCACCCACACTGCTCGCGTGCGCCAAAGAGCGTCTGCGTTGCCAAGGGCTAAAATAGAAGTCCTTTCTATTTCTGACGCAGATCGCGCTGCAAGTCCTGCCTCTCCCATCTCCCATCTCCTCATTGGTTTATAGAAGCAGAAACCCACATGCCATCTCCTCACTGGTTATACCCACGTGGGTGATTGAAAGATGAAGTGTTTTGCCGGTTGTCGTGGTAATACTATGAAAGTGTAGATGCCAATCACCGTATAAGTTCAAATATGAAAAAGCCTGGAAGGACGAGAGATGACTAGAAACGATTCGGTTGGCCGTTTTATGTGTGGATTAATTGTCAGAGTAGAGGACCTTGTGTATTTCAGGTAAAATAACAACTCCATGTTTATATCCCAGGACAAATTAGCTAGCAACAGCAAGCTAGCTAAATAGGACAAATTAGCTAGCAAGTGCAAGCTAACTAGCTAAATTGCCATACATGTTTAATGCTCTTCGACCTGTCCCCAAATTAATGTCATTGGTTCAGAGTTTGTTTTAATATTTTAACCTGCGCACGATGGCACACGCACACAGCCAGTTTGGGTTCTGTGTTAGAGGTTGAATGATTACGATTTTTCAGTGCAGATACCGATACCGATTATTGGAGGACCAAATAAAGCTGATCCCAATTTCTTACATGTATTTATTGATTTGTAATAATGACAATACTGAATGAACACGTTTATTTTAACTTAATATAATACATCAATAAATATATAATGTAAATATATAATGAAACATGTTCTATTTGGTTTAAATAATGCAAAAACAAAGTGTTGGAGAAGAAAGTAAAAGTGCAATATGTACCATGGAAAAAGCTAACGTTTAAGTTCCTTGCTCAGAACATGAGAACATATGAAAGCTGGTGGTTCATTTTAACATGAGTCTTCAATATTCCCAGGTAAGAAGTTTTAGGTTGTAGTTATTATAGAAATGATAGGACTATTTCTCTCTATACCATTTGTATTTCATATACCTTTGACTATTGGATGTTCTTATAGGCACTATAGTATTGCCAGTGTAACAGTATAGCTTCCGTCCCTCTCCTCGCCCCTAACTGGTCTCGAACCAGGAACACATCAAAAACAGCCACCCTCGAAGCATCGTTACCCATCGCTCCACAAAAGCCGCGGCCCTTGTAGTGCAAGGGGAGCAACTACTTCAACGTCTCAGACCGAGTGACGTCACCGATTGAAACGCTGTTAGCACACACCCCGCTAACTAGCTCTCCATTTCACGTTACACCAGCCTAATCTCGGGAGTTGATAGGCTTGAAGTCATAAACAGCTCAATGCTTGAAGCACAGCAAAGGGCTGCTGGCAAACGCACAAAAGTGCTGTTTGAATGAATGCTTACGAGCCTGCTGCAGCCTACCACTGCTCAGTCAGACTGCTCTATTAAATATCAAATCATAGACTTAATTATAACATAATAACGCACAGAAATACGAGCCTTAGATGATTAATATGGTCAAATCCGGAAACTATCATTTAGAAAACAAAACATTTATTCTTTCAGTGAAAAACGGGACCGTTCCGTATTTTATCCAACGGGTGGCATCCCTAAGTCTAAATATTGCTGTTACATTGCACAACCTTCAATGTTATGTCATAATTATGTGCAATTCTGAGAAATTAATTACGGTCTTTGTTATGAATAAATGGTCTTCACACAGTTCGCAGCGAGCCAGGCGGCCCAAACTGCTGCATATACCCTGACTCTGTTTGCACAGAACGCAAGAGAAGTGACACAATTTCCCTCGTTAAAAGAAATTCATGTTAGCAGGCAATCTTAACTAAATATGCAGGTTTACAAATATATACTTGTGTATTGATTTTAAGAACGGCATTGATGTTTATGGTTCGGTACACATTGGTGCAACGACATCAATTGTATGCAACGTAGGACAAGCTAGATAAACTAGTAATATCATCAAACATGTGTAGTTAACTAGTGATTATGTTAAGATTGATTGTTTTTTACCTGCTAGCTAGCAACTTACCTTGGCTTCTTGCTGCACTTCCGTAACAGGTAGTCAGCCTGCGACGCAGTCTCCTTATTGAGTGCAATGTAATCGGCCACAATCGGTGTCCAAAAATGCCGATCACCGATTGTTATGAAAACTTGAAATCGGCCCTAATTAATTGGCCATTCCGATTAATTGGTTGTCCTTTAGTCAGTATCCCTCCACCTAACTGGTTCCTATGCTGATGAAGGGAAATGCGAACCAATGATCATGCATAATACCAGTTATCTGTTTTTCTCTTTGATTAATGGGCTTGTTGACGTTCTCTGTCACTGTTGCCTCAGTCCCCACCAGCTACAGTATCTCTCAGATAGCTGGTGGGGACTGAGGCAACATAATGACACGTGCCGTCGCCATAGAAACCTGCAGATCGTCTGCTAATACAGCTCACCAGTTAGATTCTGTGATGACTGAATAGGATCCAGATTCTGACTGATGATGGGATAGAACCAGTAATGCCTGAGAGAAGTGATGTTACCCCAGTTTGCACATTTACTTTAGCTGCCAACCAACCAATCAATGCACATTTGCTGTGCCCCATTGTATTTCAGTGGTTTGATTTTGTTTTGAGGTAAAGATTCACATTAACGCATCCATGTATTACACATCTGTAAGCATATCATCAATGAACAAGACATTATAGCTACATACATACAGCATTATTAAAGCTTAATGAATGTATTTCATAGCATGTTGGTATCCATAAATAATAGATGATTAATAGAGGAAGCAGATTCTGCTTGATAACGTGATGTTATAAAGAAATATATTTTAGACTGAACGATAAATATAAACGTAACGTGAACAGTGTAGGTGTTGTTCACATGTTTCATGAGCTGAAATAAAAGATTCCAGAAATGTTCCGTATGCATAAAAAGCTAATTTCTCTCAAATGCCAAGATAATCCATCCACCTGACAGGTGTAGCATATCAAAATGCATATTAAACTGCATGATCATTACACAGGTGCACCTTGTACTGGGGACAATAAAAGGCCACTCTAAAATGTGCTGTTTTGTCACACAACACAATGCCACAGATGTCTCACGTTTTGAGGGAGTGTGAAATTGGCATGCTGAA
Organism: Oncorhynchus masou masou; assembly: GCF_036934945.1. Lineage (NCBI taxonomy): Eukaryota > Metazoa > Chordata > Actinopteri > Salmoniformes > Salmonidae > Oncorhynchus > Oncorhynchus masou. The sequence continues at coordinate 41,132,883 of NC_088236.1, read as the reverse complement.
TGCAGGAATGTCCACCAGAGCTTTTACCAAATAACTGAATATGAATTTCTCTACCATAAACCGCTTCCAACCCCATTAGAGATTGTGGCAGTATGTCCAACCTGCTTGTGAGCGGTGGGTTTATGGAATGGGTAGGCATAATCTATGGACAACGAACACAATTGTATTTTATTGATGGCAATTTTAATAAACAGAGATACCTTGACGAGATCCTGAGGCCCATTGAGAGGCCCAACAGCTGCATGTCGTTATTCCCAGTCATATGAAATCCATAGATTAGGGCCTAATGAATATATTTCAATTGACTGATTTCCTTATGTAAACTGTAACTCTGTAAAATCTTTGAAATTGTTGCATGTTGCGTCTATATTTTTGCTCAGTATACTGTACTTTACAACGTAGGTCTAGAGTTTACATTTAATGTCCAGTTAGAGCTGACATTTGTGAGTGCCTCCCTGCTGGGAGAAAGAGTTTCCGATGACGGGTCTTTATCTGGTGGTGGAGGGTCAGCTGTGAACCTTGTGTCGTAAGACGCAAGTGAGAGAAACAAGAGTAAGCCTTCATTTAAATACATCACAACATGTATTCCCATTGGTGAGAAGAGAGCAAGGTAATTATTGCCCAGGTATGCCCATAGGTTGTTTAGCATGCGTGATAAAGTTTCATTATTCAGCTGCTGTTCATTGGCCATAGAGTAATACGTGACTGACATTCTACACGTGGCTAAGGACTTGAGCATGTCAACATCAGATATTACTATATACCAGTATTGATGCAAGGACTGGTTTGGGTTTTTGCTTTACCTTCTATAATGGTATTTTAATGTTTGGTTTGTTAAATGTGGTATGCCGTGTGTAACGTCAATTTTTATAGTTTACTCCGCCACTTGAGTCATCTCTCTCTATGTTGCTTTCCACACAAACCTAGGCCCGCCCCCTGTCACTCAAGGAGAGCATTTGTTGTTGCTCGACCATGAGACATGAGTTCAGTCTGCGTGGTTAACCTGTTGATGCTCTGGGGGCGCTATTTCATTTTTGGATGAAAAACGTTCCCGTTTTAAACAAGATATTTTGTCACAAAAAGATGCTCGACTATGCATATAATTGATAGCTTTCGAAAGAAAACACTCTGACGTGTCCAGAACTACCAAGATATTTTCTGTGCGTGCCCTAGAACGTGAGCTTCAGGCAAAACCAAGATGAGACGGCATCCAGGAAATGAGCAGGATTGTTGAGGCTCTGTTTTCCATTGTCTCCTTATATGGCTGTGAATGCGAGAGGAATGAGCCTGCCCTTTCTGTCGTTTCCCCAAGGTGTCTGCAGCATTGTGACGTATTTGTAGGCAGATCATTGGAAGATTGACCATAAGAGACCACATTTACCAGGTGTCCGCCCGGTGTCCTGCGCTGAAATTGGTGCGCAAAAGTCAGCTGCCAGTATTTTTCCATGGGATACAGAGAGGAAAGCAAGCTTCCACGAACTGCATATCAATGAAGAGATATGTGAAAAAACACCTTGAGGATTGATTCCAAACAACGTTTGCCATGTTTCGGTCGATATTATGTAGTTAATTCGGAAAAAGTTTTACGTTGTAGGTGACTGAATTTTCGGTTCGTTTCGGTAGCCAGACGCAATGTAGAAAACGGAACGATTTCTCCTACACACAGACGCTTTCAGGAAAAACTGCGCATTTGGTATGTAACTGAGAGTCTCCTCATTGAAAACATCAGAAGCTCTTCAAAGGTAAATTATTTTATTTATTTGGTTATCTGGTTTTTGTGAAAATGTTGCGTGCTAAATGCTACTCAAAATGCTATGCTAGCTTTGCATACTCTTACACAAATTAGTCAATTTCTATGGTTCAAAAGCATATTTTGAAAATCTGAGATGACAGTGTTGTTAAGAAAAGGCTAAGCTTGAGAGCAGGTGCATTATTTTCATTTTATTTGCAATTTTCAGAAATCGTTAACGTTGCGTTATGCTAATGAGCCTGAGGCTTTAGTCACGATCCCGGATCCGGGATGGGGAGTTCCAAGAGGTTAATGCAGCACATGCAACAATGTTGATGACAACGATGCTGTTTCAACTTTGCTTCTTGATATAAATCCACAAGCGTTCTATAATTACACTATTAGTTTCTTTCTGCAAACAGCTAGTTTGTCTTTTCTTAGAAAGTTGTGGCTAAGCCGTGTTAGCCGCTAATGCTGATCGCTAGCTAGCTAGGCAAACATAACTATACAGCCTAATACCAGTGATGGTGTAGGCCTTGTTTGTGCAACAGTTCTAAATCAAAGAGGAATAGGTAAAGCATGAATATGTGCCCTACATGAAGGGGATAAGAGAATGCATTTAATGTAGCCAAAGATAGGGCTCCCTAGGAAACACTGACCAAGACTTTGGTTCCTATTACCCTGTCACAATAACTCCTCCGTGGCATTTTAATTAATTGTCATGACAAACAACATTTTATTCGAAGTGCCCAATATTATCATCTAACTAATTAAATAAAGGTTACATTTAAAAAATAATAATATGAATTAGAATATTCATGAATTTCCCATGATTCTAACAGTTCACCTCATTGTTTTGATCTAAGTTGTAATTGCAACATGTAGTTAAAAATAAACCCTGGATTTTTTTGCCCTTATCATACAGCCTTATGTGTCCGTGTGGAAATGATCTGAAATGAGTGCAGAAGTTAATGCAAATGCCGAAAGTTATTTTTGGTTGAAGTTTAATTCAACAGTATAAAACAATCAGAATGGAGAGGGACCCATTGAAATCACATAGAATGTATGTGTTGAAATCACATAGAATGTAGGGTCACACACTACTCATAGAAAATGTGTAACTTTTATTATTCAAAAACATAAAATACCATCAAAACAATTTCAAATGTGTGTGCACATGGAGAGGAAACGATGTGAATATGTTATTATTTTGACCTTTATTTAACTAGGCAAGTCAATTAAGAACAAATTCTTATTTACAATGATGGCCTAAGAACAGTGGGTTTAACTGCCTTGTTCAGGGGCAGAACTACAGATTTTTACCATGTCAGCTCAGGGATTCGATCTAGCATCCTTTTGGTTACTGGCCCAACGCTCTAACCACTAGACTATCTGCCGCCCCATAACTGACCGTCATGCGGTCGGTTATTACGGGAGCAAGCCATTTAGACCGCCTTACCGATTGAACCAACATGACCTAGATTTCAATCGAGGACAGGCGAACTGAATGAACAACAATGGCCAAATTAAAGTATAAACATTTTGTTACAATTGTTTGGGCAGGGGCCTCATCTCCGAGGGATGATCCTCGGAGTCAGATCTTGTGATGCTGGTAGCCCTGTGTGAGGCAGCTGGCATCGAAACACCCCCAGAAAGAATGTGAGTTACTCACCAGGGAGAAGGGACAAACCATGCAACATTTTAACCAGGGAGATGGGACACGTCCCAAGCAACGACTGGATCTAGAAATTGGAAACAAATGTATTAATTATATGGAAAAGAGATCCATGCAAAGAATGAGTGCCAGAATTAAACATCTGCTGATGTGTTTAGATGAAATGCAGGTCTGCTTGTACATAGAACCTAACCAAATGCTATGTAGATGCAAGTAAAACCTAACCATGTATGTGGTAATGTGATTTGAATAGATAAATTAATTATGATGACGCATGGCCTGCTGAGCACCAGAATCTTAGTTTCATCTGCATCTACTTCTACGTAGAAACCGACTGAATGCTACGTCTGCTCGTACCTAGAATCCAACCACACATGCTGTAATGTGAGGAGGTAGGGACACATGACAATGCAGGCCTGTAGAGTGCCTAACATTGTTCAATTTGAGAATGTGTAATAATGATTAACCACCTTTTCATTTACTATTACAATAATCACAAACATTTGTAATTGGATACTCAACAACTGTGGCTACGGAATGAGAATTATATGAACAAAGCAATAATGAATGACCAACAACTCTATATGCATGACTAATTATTATTCACATGAAATGACAAACTATCCAATAACTATAATTTGAGGTATCGTGGAGCCATTATGAAGTTGATTAATTGAGCCTAACAAATGAAAGGTAGGCAGAGGACAACCAATCAATCTACAGTAGTTGTTGGAGAGTGAGGGTACATAGTCTACACCAGGTATCATTTGTCTTGAGTGTATGGTCAGGGGTCCGGAACAGAATTACAAATAATTTATAGGCTGCCAAAACATACAAACTCAGCAGAAAAAGAAACGCCCCTTTTTCAGGACCCTGTCTTTCAAAGATAATTCGTAAAAATGCAATAAAGTGGTGATTGTGGGACCAGCCGTTGTTAGCTGGGTAGGATGTGATTAGGGTTCTTAGTGCGTATGTAATAAAAACACATAGGAGAGTGATGAGCCCTATGTGCAGCCAATTTATCCAGTTATACTAATTGTGATGTAAAAATAACTTTTAAGACGCTGAAGAAGTGAATAATGATGCAACGTTGAAGAGAATAGCTATGAATTAGCAGGATCATGATGTTAGCTCACCCTTTTGAAAATGAAAGTACTAGAGCTCGTAATACTTACAAATACGATTTCACAAAATCGTCTACTAAATAGAGTCTTGGAAATCCAAATTTGTTGAATGAGTATTCAAGTAATCTTGAAGCTTGGAGCACTGGCCCCAGATATGGAAGGAAGTACGCCTTGTGCTGCAACTACTTTGGCGATTAACTACGAGACTGCTTCAAAGACGAGAGACATGATGTTCAGCAGTAACCTGTTTAGTGACGAGAGCTTGTGATAGAAGTTGGCCGCCAGGCCCAATTTGCGTACATACATTTTCAGTGGCATGACATTGTATGGTGTAGACTGATAGCCGACCTGTCTATGCATGGTGTTTGGAAGATTCCCAAAGATTGGAAAGCAGCTGCGGTCATCCCCCTCTTCAAAGGGGGGGACACTCTTGACCCAAACTACATACCTATATCTATCCTACCCTGCCTTTCTAAGGTCTTCGAAAGCCAAGTTAACAAACAGATTACAGACCATTTCAAATCCCACCGTACATTCTCCGCTATGCAATCTGGTTTCAGAGCTGGTCAGGGGTGCACCTCAGCCACACTCAAGGTCCTAAATGATATCATAACCGCCATCGATAAGAAACAATACTGTGCAGCCATTTTCATCGACCTGGCCAAGGCTTTCGACTTTGTCAATCACCACATCCTTATCGGCAGATTCAACAGCCTTGGTTTCTGAAATAATTTCCTCGCCTGGTTCACCAAGGTTCGGTGTGTTAAATCGGAGGGCCAGTTGTCCGGGCCTCTGGCAGTCACTATGGGGGTGCCACAGGGTTCAATTCTTGGGCCGACTCTCTTCTCTGTATACATCAATGATGTCGCTCTTGCTGCTGGTGAGTCTCTGATCCACCTCTACGCAGACGACACCATTCATTCTGGATACCTTTGGCCCTTCTTTGGACACTGTGTTAACTACCCTCCAGACGAGCTTCAATGCCATACAACTCTCCTTCTGTGGCCTCCAACTGCTCTTAAATACAAGTAAAACTAAACGCATGCTCCTCAACCGATTGCTGCCCGCACCTGCCCGCCTGTCCAGCATCACTACTCTGGACGGTTCTGACTTAGAATATGTGGACAACTACAAATACCTAGGTGTTTGGTTAGACTGTAAACTCTCCTTCCAGACTCACATCAAACATCTCCAAACCAAAATTAAATCTAGAATTGGCTTCCTATTTCGCAACAAAGGATGCTACACTCACACTGCCAAACAGACCCTCGTAAAACTGACCATCCTACCGATCCTTGACTTCGGCGATGTAATTGACAAAATAGCTTCCAACTCTCTACTCAACAAATTGGATGCAGTCTATCACAGTGCCATCTGTTTTGTCACCAAAGCCCCATATACTACCCACCACTGCTACCTGTACGCTCTCGTTGGCAGGCCCTCGCTTCACACTCGTCTCCAAACCCACTGGTTCCAGGCCATCTACAAGACCCTGCTAGGTAAAGCCCCTCCTTATCTGAGCTCGCTGGTCACCATAGCAGCACCAACCCGTAGCACGCGCTCCAGCAGGTATATCTCACTGGTCACCCCCAAAGCCAGATCCTCCTTTGGCTGCCTCTCCTTCCAGTTCTCTACTGCAAATGACTGGAACGAACTACAAAAATCACTGAAACTGGAGACACTTATCTCCCTCACTAGCTCTAAGCGTCAGCTGTCAGAGCAGCTCACAGATCACTGCACCTGTACATAGCCCATCTGTCAATAGCCCAAACAACTACCTCATCCCCTACTGTATTTATTTATTTATCTTGCTCCTTTGCACCCCAGTATTTCTACTTTGCACATTCATCTACTGCACATCTACCATTCCAGTGTTTAATTGCTATATTGTATTTACTTCGCCACCATGGCCTATTTATTGCCTTACCTCCCTTATCTCACCTCATTTGCACACATTGTATATAGACTTGTTTTTCTACTGTATTATTGTTGTTGTGTTGTTGTATGTGTCGAACTGCTTTGCTTTATCTTGGCCAGGTCGCAGTTGTAAATGAGAACTTGTTCTCAACTTGCCTACCTGGTCAAATAAAGGTGAAATAAATTAAATTAAAAATACAACCGTGAAGGGAGATCTGTGATTGCTACCAGTAGTTGTGGTACGACCACCATGGCGGGCGAAATCGGAGGCTGAAGCTTGCAGGGAGATGCATTCCCCCAATTCAGTACAGGAAAGATGAAGCCTGGTCCTTTGAAAGCTGAAGCACCACATGTAATGATAAACAATTTTATTAGACAACAAGCATGAAATCTAGCAGGTAACCAACTGCAACTCACAGCCACAATTGTTAATTAATATATTCCAGTCAATGACAGCCCTGCCACTTGGTTTGCTACTGGGAGGGCTGAAACTAGGTTCAAGGACCAACATAACAAATCGAAGTTAAGTTGTTTGCTGATAGTGATGAACGATTACTGCTTTTTGAGGTCGGTTCAGTTTTGGTTTGATTATAAAGAAATTGTGAAGTTTTTTTATTTTGGCTTTGATAATTTTTGTAAAAATTTAAATTAGCTATGTATTATGTGGGTCGAATGCTGTAAAACCACAGAATAAAACAATTAATTAAAGTTCCATGATGGTATTGACTGCCCATTACTGCCTATCACTTCTTAACCATAATTATTCACATTACTTTAATAAAATATTTAATTTGTTTTATTTGATGCCTATTATTTAATTCCAAGTCATCATCTCTGTAGAACTGCTGCCTATCCTGTCTGACAAAATAACGATTTTAGTAGTTCTTCAAAGTAATTAAGGCACACTTTTATGACTGCTGAACACCAACTATCAATCACTTAGAGCATGTATTTTCAGTTAGAGATTCCTTGTGAAGCAACTACTCTCTCCCACTTGATCACGCATCTTCTGTCTCTTCTCTCCCAGATCGGACAAGTAGGCACGCAATGGATTATGGTCATTGTAGTTAATGACCACATTTTCTGCCCTAAACAATGTCAAATATTGGCCTGTTGGAAACTACAACTCTACTACTTCGCACAGTTCATGCTTGATATCTTGAGAAACTGTGCATTGAGCTCACAGAAATAAACCGGTAAATTATAGTTGTTTAAAAATGACCGAAATGTCAGTTCATTGGTAAATTGCTCAGATCAACACTTTGTTGACAACAATGAATAGTGATGAGAAAATAAGCAATAGGAGGCATACTGAGCTCATGAAGCATTAATGAAATATTCCCCACTGAAATGTTTTAGGTTAAAATAACAGTGATATTGCAAAACACCACTGTGAAGTCGGCTAAAATTAGACCTCTGTATTTAGGCCAACATTACAATGTAAAATCTGGACGATAATGCCTACAGTCCTTTAGGATAGGCTAGATGTTGCCACAGATAGCTATACAATACCGATCCATGATTGCAGGCCATGGTGTCAGCGCTATAGGCTACAGTCAAAGACTGCATAATGATTTTCTTTGACAGGGGGTGCAGGATTTTGTTTTGCCTGATTTAGATAGGTTTCTGCCAATAGTTTCCAACATTTCGGTAGGCTATTTGTTAGTCAACTTGTCTGTAATTAGAAACATGCAGCTTCTCTTTTGTCATTATATGTTGCCCTATAAGACTAAATATACCCTTGCTCAACAGAAAAATTTAATAGATCAATAGAATGAATGCTTCAATCTAGTTGACAACGGTAATGTTTCTGTCATCTTTTGCAAAGCAGAGATGTTTAGGGACTGGGGAGGAAATAGAATAAAACAACATAAAAAAAAATAGTTTCTGTGCAAAATGTCCAAATGACATCAGTTTGACTAGTTGTAATGAAAAAGAAAGCTGTGAAAATGATCGTGTTTCTGATAAGATTTCAGTTTGGCTTCGATGCATATTTTATCTGGTTGAAGTACTGTCAGCTTTTATGAAGCTTTTATGATGAAGACAGCACCCCTACAGATCTTCTGTCCCCCCCCAAAAAAAATTGCCTGCATTAGGTGTATCATTTTGCTGCAAGAAATGCTTAATTCTGCAGGAGTTATTATTAAGGCTATAGCCCTATTCGAAATAGGATTATGAGAGAATGTTGCTTATGTATGTATTACTCCATAATGTCTGTTATTCCAGAGGACGATACAGACGGAATAAAACATTTTCCAAACGACCCCCCTGTAATTAAAAAAAAATTTTAAGAAAAAAAGATTGACAGTTATGACGGCAGCCTGGAGGTTTTTTTCGAGGTGTGAAGATATTTCTAGAAGTCCAGGTTATAACAGGATACACTGATAACTCGAGCTTGGTTTCTAAATCATACCAAACCATCGTTGGTATAGCGTTGCCAAAAAAAATTCTGAATTGAGGAAGTGTGATCATAATCATTAGGATATTTTAGTGATCCACAGAAGAAGACGTCCTAAATGCCCCCCTGCCTTCAGATGTGGGCTAAACAGCTAACTTGCACTTGATATGCGTTTTTAGGCTATGGATGAGAAAGTGAATTTGTTGTGTGCTGCTTTGTAAACATCAGGTGTTGGCTTAATTAGGCGCAATATTTTTTTATGATGCATTTGGCGATGTTCAATTCATTCGCACAAAACATAAACACCTCCATTGTGAAGATTGATACATGTAGGCCCTTCCATATACAGTTGACGTCGGAGGTTTACATACACCTCAGCCAAATACATTTAAACTCAGTTTTTCACAATTCCTGACATTTAATCCTAGTAAAAATTCCCTGTCTTAGGTCAGTTAGGATCACCACTTTTTTTAAAGAATGTGAAATGTCAGAATAATAGTAGAGAGAATGATTTATTTCAGATTCTGTTTCTTTCACATTCCCAGTGGGTCAGAAGTTTATATACACTCAATTAGTATTTGGTAGCATTGCCTTTAAATTGTTTAACTTGGGTCAAACATTTTGGGTAGCCTTCCACAAGCCTCCCACAATAAGTTGTGTGAATTTTGGCCCATTCCTCATGACAGAGCTGGTGTAACTGAGTCAGGTTTGTAGGCCTCCTTGCTCACACACGCTTTTTCAGTTCTGCCCACACATTTTCTATAGAATTAAGGTCAGGGCTTTGTGATGGCCACTCCAATGCCTTTGTTGTCCTTGAGACATTTTGCCACAACTTTGGAAGTATGGTTGGGTCATTGTCCATTTGGAAGACCTATTTGCGACCAAGCTTTAACTTCCTGACTGATGTCTTGAAATGTTGCTACAATATATCCACATACTTTTCCTCCCTCATGATGCCATCTTTTTTGTGAAGTGCACCAGTCCCTCCTGCAGCAAAGCACCCCCACAACATAATGCTGCCACCCCCGTGCTTCACAGTTGGGATGGTGTTCTTCTGCTCAAGCCTCCCCATTTTCCCTCCAAACATAACGATGGTCAGTTCTATTTTTGTTTCATCAGACCAGAGGACATTTCTCCAAAAAGTATGATCTTTGTCCCCATGTGCAGTTGCAAACCGTAGTCTGGCTTTTTTATGATGGTTTTGGAGCAGTGGCTTCTTCCTTGCTGAGCGGCCTTTCAGGTTATGTCGATATAGGACTCGTTTTACTGTGGATATAGATACTTTTGTACCTGTTTCCTCCAGCATCTTCACAAGGTCCTTTGCTGTTGTTCTGGGATTGATTTACACTTTTCGCACCAAAGTACGTTCATCTCTAGGAGACAGAATGCGTCTCCTTCCTGAGCAGTATGATGGCTGCGTGGTTCCATGGGGTTTATAATTGCGTGCTAGTGTTTGTACAGATGAACGTACCTTCAGGCATTTGGAGATTGCTCCCAAGTATGAACCAGACTTGTGGAGGTCTACAAATTAATTTCTGAGGACTTGGCTGATTTTCTCATGATGTCAAGCAAGGAGGCACTGAGTTTGAAGGTAGGCCTTGAAATACATCCACAGGTACAGCTCCAATTGACTCAAATGATGTCAATTAGCCTATCAGAAGCTCTAAAGCCATGACATCATTTTCTGGAATTTTCCAAGCTGTTTAAAGGCACAATCAACTTGGTGTATGTAAACGTCTGACCCACTGGAATCGTGATACAGTGAATTATAAGTGAAATAATCTGTCTGTAAACAATTGTTGGAAAATGTACTTGTGTCATTAACAAAGTAGATGTCCTAAACGACTTGCAAAAACTATAGTTTGTTAACAAGAAATTTGTGGAGTGTTTGAAAAACAAGTTTTAATGACTCCAACTTAAGTGTATGTAAACTTCGGACTTAAACTGTATATGCTATGCACTTCAATTTATCGAATTAGTTATTGTATTCTTGCTCAAACCGCCAGCAACAGCTGTAAAACTCAGACATTTGTCTCAAAACAGGGATGACGATTCGCATGGGACTAGTATTATCAGAGGATTTTGGAGTTTGCCAAAATACAGTAGATTATTCTGGTTAGTCAATGTCCAGATTCCAGTTTCCATTTAACCCATCTAAACAGTAGGCTACAGTTCCCTTGACATGCCAAGGCCTATTTGAAATCCTGTTTTGTGACTGTCGAATTTGTATAGCACCTCACAATCATCACACATAACATAGCTTCAGTAGCGGATTTAGGTATAGGCGACATGGGCAGCCGTCCAGGGCGGCATCTAGCCGGGGGTGGCATTGGGCGCCCACACCCAAAGAAATCAGGAATGGTGACATTTGTGCGATCGGTTTTCTATCGCTCATTTGCACGTCACATCAATGATATCATGTCACCGTGTGGGACTGTGGTCATATGTCACCGCATGAAGAGGCATAAACAGACTTAACCCCATCGCGATGTCCCCCAAAGGCTAACTTTCTAGCCCTTGCTATTTGCTTGCTTGCTAATTCGGCCTGCTAACTGCTAGCCTGCCCCGGTCTACTAACAGCTAGCTTGTTTAGCCCTGGTCTGCTAACTGCTAGCTTTTTTAGCCCCGGCCTACTAACTGTTAGCTTGTTAGCACAGGCCTGCTAACTGTCTGAATCGCTGTGTCCCCAGCTAGCCCGACCACTCACCGGACCCATATTTATTTTCAATCACTTTTCGATTTTTAATTCGATTATACGTTCCGGTTACCGGCCTCACCCAATGTGATACGGAAATCCCTATTATTTTTAATTTTTAGAACACATTCAAGAACCTCCAGAAGCTAACCAGCTAACTAGCTACAAGATATTTAGTCATTGTTAGCCACTGCTAGCGGCTTTTACCTTCTGCACAGCCAGACAGTTTTTTTTAGTCTGGATAACTGTCTTTCCACAACAACGCCGGATTCCTGCCATAATCCCTGGACCACTACTTCTGATCTTCACAGGTAGCTTGCACGCAGTACCGAAGCTATCCCTGAGGCCCACTTCCCGGCCTACTCAGCTTTTCACCCGAACTACACTCATACACGGCTAGAGCCCAATACTCCACCGGATCCTTGCTGTAAACTTTGCTACATAGCTGATGCCTGCTGGACACTGGAGAACAAGAGCACCTCCTCCCAGCTGCCCACTGCACTGAGGCTAGGTAACACGGTCACCACCGATAAATCCATGATTATCGAAAACTTCAACAAGCATTTCTCAACGGCTGGCCATGCATTCCTCCTGGCTACTCCAACCTCGGCCAACAGCCCCATAGCAGATGTTCTGAAAGAGCTGCAAAACCTGGACCCGTACAAATCAGCTGGGCTTGACAATCTGAACCCTCTATTTCTGAAACTATCCGCCGCCATTGTCGCAACCGCTATTACCAGCCTGTTCAACCTCTCTTTCATATCGTCTGAGATCCCCAAGGATTGGAAAGCTGCCGCAGTCATCCCCCTCTTCAAAGGGGGAGACACCCTGTACCCAAAATGTTACAGACCTATATCCATCCTGCCCTGCCTATCTAAGGTCTTTGAAAGCCAAGTCAACAAACAGGTCACTGACCATCTCGAATCCCACCGTACCTTCTCCGCTGTGCAATCTGGTTTCCGAGCCGGTCACGGGTGCACCTCAGCCACACTCAAGGTACTAAACAATATCATAACCGCCATCGATAAAAGACAGTACTGTGCAGCCGTCTTCATCGACCTGTCCAAGGCTTTCGACTCTGTCAATCAACATATTCTTATCGGGAGACTCAGTAGTCTCGGTTTTTCTAATGACTGCCTTGCCTGGTTCACCAACTACTTTGCAGACAGAGTTCAGTGTGTCAAATCGGAGGGCATGTTGTCCGGTCCTCTGGCAGTCTCTATGGGGGTGCCACAGGGTTCAATTCTCGGGCCGACTCTTTTCTCTGTATATATCAATGATGTTGCTCTTGCTGCGGGCAATTCCCTGATCCACCTCTACGCAGACGACACCATTCTGTATACTTCCGGCCCTTCCTTGGACACTGTGCTATCTAACCTCCAAACCAGCTTCAACGCCATACAACACTCCTTCCATGGCCTCCAACTGCTCTTAAACGCTAGTAAAACCAAATGCATGCTTTTCAACCGTTCGCTGCCTGCACCCGCACGCCCGACTAGCATCACCACCCTGGATGGTTCCGACCTAGAATATGTGGACATCTATAAGTACCTAGGTGTCTGGCTAGACTGTAAACTCTCCTTCCAGACTTATATCAAACTTCTCCAATCGAAAATCAAATCTAGAGTCGGCTTTCTATTCCGCAACAAAGCCTCCTTCACTCACGCCGCCAAACTTACCCTAGTAAAACTGACTATCCTACCGATCCTCGACTTCGGCGATGTCATCTACAAAATAGCTTCCAATACTCTACTCAGCAAACTGGATGCAGTTTATCACAGTGCCATCCGTTTTGTTACTAAAGCACCTTATACCACCCACCACTGCGACCTGTATGCTCTAGTTGGCTGGCCCTCGCTACATATTCGTCGCCAGACCCACTGGCTCCAGGTCATCTACAAGTCCATGCTAGGTAAAGCTCCGCCTTATCTTAGTTCACTGGTCACGATGGCAACACCCACCCGTAGCACGCGCTCCAGCAGGTGTATCTCACTGATCATCCCTAAAACCCTGATCATCCCTAACACCTCATTTGGCCGCCTTTCGTTCCAGTTCTCTGCTGCCTGTGACTGGAACGAATTGCAAAAATCACTGAATTTGGAGACTTTTATCTCCCTCACCAACTTCAAACATCTGCTATCTGAGCAGCTAACCGATCGCTGCAGCTGTACATAGTCTATCGGTAAATAGCCCACCCAATTTACCTACCTCATCCCTATACTGTTTATATTTATTTACTTTTCTGCTCTTTTGCACACCAGTATCTCTACCTGTACATGACCATCTGGTCATTTATCACTCCAGTGTTAATCTGCAAAATTGTAATTATTCGCCTACCTCCTCATGCCTTTTGCACACAATGTATATAGACTCTCTGTGTTATTGACTTGTTAATTGTTTACTCCATGTGTAACTCTGTGTTGTCTGTTCACACTATTATACAGTGCCTTGCGAAAGTATTCGGGAAGATGGCTCCATCCATCTTCCCATCAATTTTAGCCATCTTCCCTGTCCCTGCTGAAAAAAAGCAGGCCCAAACCATGATGCTGCCACCACCATGTTTGACAGTGGGGATGTTGTGTTCAGGGTGATGAGCTGTGTTGCTTTTACACCAAACATAACGTTTTGAATTGTTGCCAAAAAGTTCCATTTTGGTTTCATCTGACCAGAGCACCTTCTTCCACATGTTTGGTGTGTCTCCCAGGTGGCTTGTGGCAAACTTTAAACAACACTTTTTATGGATATCTTTAAGAAATGGCTTTCTTCTTGCCACTCTTCCATAAAGGCCAAATTTGTGCAATATACGACTGATTGTTGTCCTATGGACAGAGTCTCCCACCTCAGCTGTAGATCTCTGCAGTTCATCCAGAGTGATCATGGGCCTCTTGGCTATATCTCTGATCAGTCTTCTCCTTGTATGAGCTGAAAGTTTAGAGGGATGGCCAGGTCTTGGTAGATTTGCAGTGGTCTGATACTCCTTCCATTTCAATATTATCGCTTGCACAGTGCTCCTTGGGATGTTTAAAGCTTGGGAAATCTTTTTGTATCCAAATCCGGCTTTAAACTTCTTCACAACAGTATCTCGTACCTGCCTGGTGTGTTCCTTGTTCTTCATGATGCTCTCTGCGCTTTTAACGGACCTCTGAGACCATCACAGTGCAGGTGCATTTATACGGAGACTTGATTACACACAGGTGGATTGTATTTATCATCATTAGTCATTTAGGTCAACGTTGGATCATTCAGAGATCCTCACTGAACTTCTGGAGAGAGTTTGCTGCACTGAAAGTAAAGGGGCTGAATAATTTTGCACACCCAATTTTTCAGTTTTTGATCTGTTAAAAATGTTTGAAACATCCAATAAATGTCGTTCCACTTCATGATTGTGTCCCACTTGTTGTTGATTCTTCACAAAAAAATACAGTTTTATATCTTTATGTTTGAAGCCTGAAATGTGGCAAAAGGTGGCAAAGTTCAAGGGGGCCGCAAGGCACTGTATAATAATTAGTTAGTGCAGAAAAGGAATTATTTGTTGTTGTTGGGGGGCACTGAAGGGGGGTTTCCCCAGGGAGCCATATTAGGTGACTTTTACTTTGAGTCATTTTCTATTAAGTTATTTTTACTTTTACTCGAGTATTACAGTTGGGTACTTTTTCCACCACTGGTGAGAAGAGAGCAAGGTAACTATTACTCAGCTATGCCCATAGGTTGTTTAGCAAGCGTGGTAAAGTTGAATTAGTCAGCTCTGCTCATTGGCCATAGGGTAATTGGTGACTGACATTCTGCACATGGCTATTTGATAGTAAAGGACGAGGAGTGACATGACGTTGATGAGAGCATCAACATCAAATATAAATTCCCATAGAGAGGAAACGATGTGAATATGGGATGACGTCAAAGCAGCACACCATTCAGACCGCCTTACTGATTGAACCTATATTATCACCTACATATCTCTTATCCACAGCAACATACAATCAGGTCATTCCACTTAAGGAGGCAAAACAACCATAAACAGTGCATTCGGAAAGTATTCAGACCCCTTGATTTCCCCCACATTATCTTACGTTAATGTCCTCATTAATCGAAACACAATAATAGCCCATAATTACAAAGTGAAAACAGGTTTGTATTTGTTTGTGCAAATTGACCACATTTTGTTTTGAAATTCCTTATGTACATAAGTATTCAGACCCTTCGCTATGAGACTTGAAATTGAGCTCAGGTGCATCCTGTTTCCATTGATCATCCTTGATGTTTCTACAACTTGGAGTCCACCTGTGGTATATTCAATTATATTGGACTCGGCGTTGCCTTAAGGCATGAGGGTATACCACACCAGCTGTTTGAGCAACTGCCCCTGGGCCCTGAGGACACACAGCTCCAC
Source organism: Oncorhynchus masou masou (assembly GCF_036934945.1). Classification (NCBI taxonomy): domain Eukaryota; kingdom Metazoa; phylum Chordata; class Actinopteri; order Salmoniformes; family Salmonidae; genus Oncorhynchus; species Oncorhynchus masou. The sequence continues at coordinate 41,116,958 of NC_088236.1, read as the reverse complement.
CACCTCATCCTCTCCTATGAAGAAAAGGTCACGGGGCAAAACAAAGGTGACAAACTAGGGGTCAGAAGTGGTGCTGTTATTGATGTAGGTAAGCCATTGAGAACACATAGTCATTTGCAAAAATCAATATTCAATATTCAGGCCTTCATCTCAGTGGGAATGTGGGTTGTGGGGGAATTTTAAAACAGCCAGCATGTACTGCTTGTAAAACAACAAGGAGATGCACTTCAAAGCTTTCTGCAAAAATCAAGTATTTTCTTCAACTTAACCTTAAATTTAAAAACAGCGAATGAGTAAATTCATTGTATTGTCTCATGTTCAGCATTGACCAGAGGCCTGATGTTTGAGCTGCTCTGATTAACTGTGTCACTCTGCGGCCTCCTGAGCCTCTCTCTCTCACAGCAGGGTGGGCCCCTAATGAGCAAGGTGTGTGTGTGTGTGCGTGTGTGCGTGTGTGTGTGTGTGTGTGTGTGTGTGTGTGTGTGTGTGTGTGTGTGTGTGTGTGTGTGTGTGTGTGTGTGTGTGTGTGTGTGTGTGTGTGTGTGTGTGTGTGAGAGAGATCAGACTTTGGGATTGCTATTGTTATCGTGATGGCAGCATGAGTCATGTTTGTGGCTGATTTTTAACATTGCTGCCGACGCTGACAGACGGCCAAAGGCAGGGCTTTTGGTTTGAAATTGGTATATAGCATTTCTATTTCAATGCTTTCAGGGGGCCAAAATTGAATATGCACTGTATTTACACATTAGTATCATCAGTTGTATCCAAGCCTTAGTTAGCATACTTTAATTACCATGGTTCAAGTCAAATATCATATGAGTCACCAGTGTTTTTCCCTTCTCAGTAAACTATGTAAATGGAGTTTGGGTCCTAGAAAAAAATTCTACATAAATCTAATGTATTTTTATTAGCATTTTTATAATGAGGAAGGATGAGTATTTCTGAGTGCATCTTGTCGTGGTAATTTCCTGTATTGCTAAACAGTGAGAGAGCAAACCACACACAAGTCAGAGTTATATTATAAAGTCCATCTTTAATTGTGTATGAGCTTCACCATAGCCCTGTGACTCTTAGATCAACTCAGTGTCTATAAATTAATTCTCTGAGAGTGCTTACAAAATAATTCTTAGCATCATTTATAGCCAAGACACACCCCTCTCAACTCACATGACGAATAACATATCTTAGGAACATTACAAGGAAGACTTTTAATTGAAAGAGGAGTATCCCGTAGCCAGACAGCATTAGCTATAAATTACTGTTCAGTTTGGTCTCTTTAGACGAGATTCTAATCTCGTTCTTGGTACCACTTAGGACCAAAACATTACCTCATCCAATGGCATATATCAATTGTCAATTCTAGATACCCCCATCTCAAATACAATCCCTCCTGGACAAGCTCACGGAGACAGTGAGCCTCTGAGGTCATATACTAGGTCAAGATAAGGGCAACCTCAGAGGGGACATACAATAGTTTCAGACACATTCCCATAAGAAGACAAGCCTCCATTCTGTCCTCCTCCCCTTCTGATATTCTTCATAGCATCACATGGTTTAACAGATACATTGACATATGAAGACAAGCCTGACCTCTCCCCTCTCTGGGCCCCAAGTGACTGAGCCCTAGCTGAGAAGGGATAACTGCAACTGACAACAGTATAGTCCAAAAGAATTCATTCTAATGACAAAAATAAGATAAAACATCTTATTTATCTATGTTACCTAACTAATTCTGATTCAGCCACGACATTCCCCTCTCAAGGGACATTGTCCCTTCTGGAGAATCAGAACAGTAATTACGTACTCAATATTTAAAATAAAATAAAAAATAAAATCCCTTCAATGTCAAATACCTTAGCTTATATGTAAGCTTTTTCCCTTCTGACACTAAGTTTACAACCTTTATTCTACAAGACAAACCTGCACAGGTTTAATCACACAGAATAATCAATGGTTGAGAAAAATACAAATAAAAACATAACATATAAATACTCCCTAAGTTACATGAGAACCAGTGTCTAAACACAGACGTCATCACAACATATAGGACAGGCATCCCTCTAAGTCCTTATGCTCAGAGATGTAGTCAGGAATAGAGAATAGGTCAGGGAAATCATTCATATTCCAAATCATAATTAAAAAATCAAATATTTATCCAACCAAAATTTAGAATGACATTGCTCAGTGATTCAAATTGGTCTTATCACTCTTAGTAAAAAACTCACTTCAACACACATCAATATTAGCAGAATTTACATTCATATTAACATTCAGTATAATTATCCCATAATTCTGCTATTATCTTTTTTAATCACGATTATAATACAGATCAGTATCTCAATGCATTCTTAATCTAAATTACTATAATTTTACGTGGTGTAGACTTCTACAATCAACCTGATACCTCAAAAGTCTAAAACAATTGTATTGGCACAGTTGACCAACCCCCTCTCTCAGGCACTGATTCTTCTGGCTTCCTTTTCCTTCTTCTTCAGATATCTTTACAGTTCAAAGTGGATGGCCCATGATAATGTCCCAATTTCAATGTTTCATCTTTACCACTCATTATTATGTCTTGTCCATTCGTCAACCATGATACCAGCAACATAAGAAAAGTTTAGAACAGATTTCTCTCCATCCTCACTCCACGTGGACTCCTCTCACACTCCTGAGAGAAACATGAAAGAAAAGCAGTTGATAGCTTAGATCGGATACTGTACACCAATTTCTGGCTTGGTTCCTTTCTCCCGGTAGAAGTGGTCCAGACAGGGCCTTATTCAACGCCTCAATAGCCTATATTATATGTAGCCTTAGAAATACAGTGTATTCAGGAAATATTCAGACCCCTTTACTTTTCCACATTTTGTTACATTACAGCCTTATTCTAAAATGTATTCAATTACACACAATACCCCATAAAGACAAAGTGAAAACAGGATTTTAGAAATGTTTTCAAATGTAAAAAAAAAACAGACCCATTGTTATGAGACTCGAAATTGAGCCTCCCGAGTAGCGCAGCGGTCTAAGGCACTGCAGTGCTTGAAGCGTCCCTACAGATCTGTGTTCGACTCCGGGCTGTGTCACAGCCGGCCGCGACCGGGAGACCCATGAGGCTCAACTGGCCCAGCATCGTCTGGGTTAGGAGAGGGTTTGGCCTGCCCGGATGTCCTTATCCCATCGCGCTCTAGCGACACATGTGGCAGTCCGGGTGCATGCACGCTGACACTGGCTTCTGGGTTATGCGCCCAGTGTGTCACGAAGCAGTGCGGCTTGGCAGTGTCGTGTTTCATAAGGACGTATGGCTCTCGACCTTCGCCACTACCGAGTCCATACCGGAGTTGCAGCAATGGGACAAGACTGTAACTACCAATTGGATATATCATGAAATTGGGGAGAAAAAATATAATTGAGATGGTTTGGGATGAGTTGGACCGCAGAGTGAAGGAAAGGCAGTGAATAAGTGCTTAGCATGTATGGGAACTCCTTCAAGACGGTTGGAAATGCTTTCCAGGTTGTCATTGTAAATAAGAATTTGTTTTTAACTGACTTGCCTAGTTAAATAAAAGTTTTATCAAATAAAAATTCCAGGGGAAGCTGGTTGAGAGAATGCCAGTGTGTGAGTGTGCAAAGCTGTCGTCGAGACAAAGGGGGGATACTTTGACGAATCTCAAATATAAAATATATTGATTTGTTTAAGACTTTTTTGATTACTACATGATTCCATATGTGTTATTTCATAGTGTTGATGTCTTCACTCTTATTCTACAATGTATAAAATAGTAAAAATAAAGAAAAACCCATGAAAAAGTAGGTGTGTCCAAACTTTTGACTGGTACTGTGTATATATAAAAATATATATATATATATAATTTATATATTTACAAAAAAAAATATGGGGGATTGGAAATGATGCAGACAATTGCATTGATGAAAGCCAGTCTATCTACAATATTACATCTGATCTACCCCTTGTTCACCCATGGCTGCGTGGCCACATATGCCTCCAACTCAATCATCAAGTTTGCAGACGAAACAACAGGAGTAGGCCTGATTACCAACAATGACGAGACAGCATACAGGAAGGATGTCAAGGCCCTGGTGGAGTGGTGCCAAGAAAATAACCTCTCCCTCAATGTCAACAAAAACGAAGGAGCTGATCATGGACTTCAGGAGACATCAGAGGGAGCACGCACCCATCCACATTGACGATAGAGAATGTGAAAAGCTTCATGTTCCTCGGCGTACACATCACTGATAATCTGAAATTGTCTACCCACACAGAGAGTGTGGAAGAGAAGGAGCGCAACAGCGCCTGTTCAACCTCAGGAGGCTGAAAAAATTTGGCTTGGTTCCTAAGACCCTCACAAACTTTTACAGATGCCCCATTGAGAACATCCTGCCGAGGATGGTCCGATCGGCCCAACGCATCACACTGCCTGCCCTCCAAGACACCTACAGCACCCGATGTCACAAGAAGGACAAAAAGATAATCAAGGACATCAACCTCCTGAGCCATGGCCTTGATTGGAGTCCACCTGTGGTAAATTCAATTGATTTGGACATTATTTGGAAATGCACACAGCTATCTCTATAAGGTCCCACAGTAGACCAGTGCATTTCAGAGCAAAAACCAAGCCGTGAGGTCGAAGGAAATGTCCGTAGAGCTCCGAGACAGGATTGTGTCGAGGCACAGATCTGGGGAAGGGTACCAAAACATTTCTGCAGCATTGAAGGTCCCCAAGAAAACAGTGTCCTTCATCATTCTTAAATGGAAAAAAGCTCTTACTGGAGCTGACAGCCCAGCTAAACTGAGCAATCGGGGGAGAAGGGCCTTGGTCAGGGAGGTGACCAAGAACCCGATGGTCACTCTGTTCCAGAGTTCCTCTGTGGAGATGGGAGAACCTTCCAGAAGGATGAGTTGCGGAAGCCACTCCTCAGTAAAAGGCACATGATAGCCCGCTTGTAGATTGCCAAAGGTGCCTAAAGGACTCTCGGACATTGAGAAACAAGATGCTCTGGTCTGATGAAAGAAAGATTGAACTCTTTGGCCTGAATGTTAAGTGTCACATCTGGAGGAAATCAGGCACCACTCATCATCTGGCCAATACCATCCCTACAGTGAAGCATGGTGGTGGCAGCATCATGCTGTGAGGATGTTTTTCAGTGGCAGGGAGCTTGTCCAACCTGACAGATCTTGAGAGGATCTGCAGAGAATAATGGGAGAAACTCTCCAAATACAGGGCTACCGAGCTTAGTGTCATACCCGAGCTTAGTGTCATACCCGAGTCTATAATCGCTGCCAAAGGTGATTGAAGAGGGTATTGAGTAAAGGGTCTGAATACTTATGTAAATGTTATATTTCCGTTTTTAATTTGTAATAAATTTACAAATGCCTAAAAACTGTTTTTTGCTTTGTCATTATGGGGTATTGTGTGTAGATTGCTGAGAGTTTAATAAAAAAAAAACTATTTTAGAATAAGTCTGTAACGTAACAAAATGTGGAAGAAGTGAAGGGGTCTGAATTTTTCCCAAATGTGCACTGTGTGCTGATGATTCAACCCTTTGCGCGTCAGCAACCGCAGCTAGTGAAATCTCTGCAACCCTAAACAATGAGTTGTAGTCAGTTTTAGAATGGGTGGCCAGTAATAAACTGGTCCTTAAGATCTCTAAAACTAAGAACATCGTATTTGGTACAAATCATTACCTTAGTTCTAGACCTCAGCTAAATCTGATAATGAATGGTGTGGCTGTTGAGCAAGTTAAGGAGACTAAATTACTTGGTGTTACCTTAGATTGTAACTGTCATTGTAAAAAAATATTGATTCAATGGTTGCAAAGATGGTGAGAGGTCTGTCTGTCATAAAGATATGCTCTGTTTTTTTTGACACCACACTCCACAAAGCAAGTCCTGCAGGCTCAAGTTTGATCTTATCTTGATTATTGTCCAGTCATATGGTCAAGTGCTGCGAAGAAGGATCTTGTTATGCTGCAGCTGGTCATGAACAGAGTGGTGCGTTTTGCTCTCCATTGTAATCAGAGGGCTAATATCAATACTATGCTGCCAGTCTGTCTTTGCTAAGAGTTGAGGAGAGACTGAGTGCATCACTTCTTCTTTTTATAAGAAACATTCATGTGTTGGAAATTCCAAATTGTTTGCGTAGTAAATGTACACACAGCGCTGACACACACGCTTGAGGTATTTTCACAGTCCCCAAGTCCAGAACAAGCATTTTGTGACACTCGCAATAACATCTGCTAAATGTGTATGCGACCAATAGATTTGGATTTGAACACATTCAAGGAAAACATACAGTATTATCCAGAGCCATGACTGCATGGAACTCCCTTCCATCTCATATATGCGCAAGTGAACAGCAAACCTGGTTTCACAAAACAAATAAGGCAACACCTCACGGTAAAACGCATCTCTCCCATGTAAACCTACTTTTTGTGTGTATGTAACATTGGAAAAGAATTTTGGTTCCAACCAACCAATCATTTCATTCTGAACTGAATCATAATTTTTTTAAATTCTGTTTAATTTTTAAACTTTGACTTCTAGAGTTTTTTTAACCTTAATCTCATTAAATGACTTCACCAATTAGTGCGGATAGAGCAGGCAAACTAGTTGTTTACGTACATGATGGACAGACAAGTGTAGCCTATGGTGCAAGATGCGACTGAAATGTTGCAGGTGGGGAGAAAGTGAGAGAGGGTTGATGAGGAAGCTTGAAGAGCTGAGCATCTTGTTATGGCATGCATTATCTGAATTAGGTCCACATAATTATATCTAGAGGATTGGCTTCTATGAAGGCACTTTGAATGTCCTTTTTGAGATAGCTAGCTAACAAGCTTGAGCTAGGTAGCTAACAAGCTTGTGTGCAGAGCTGCACCAGAATTGAAAAAAAATAATGTTTTACATTTTAGTAGTTAATAAATCTAACGTGAAACATGATAAGTAGGATAATAAAGTATAGTATCCTTAACTGTGCCTGACCACCTTGATTCAGTGTTATGTAGCAAAATTTGAAATTGTGTTTTTGACATTGGATAAAAGCAGACACAGAGCTACAAAATGTTATATCATACACTGCATTTGATGAACAATGGGAAAGTAATTCTGCTTTGAAAATTGATTAACTTGTAATCCCACTTTTGAGAAAGTGGCCATTGAATGTTTTGGTACCTACTGGAGAGACCTTTGTCTACACCCGTTCAGCATTGTTCACACCCTCTTAAGCCAGACCCACCCATCTCTTTAAGGATTCACATGTGAGGTCATGTGCTAAACAGTGAGTAGTGTAGTAAAGATTAAGACTAAAAGTGGTAAAAGTTGTAGCCTACAATAAGAAAAAATTCCAGGTAAACAGAAAGTGTCCAGATAACAAATATTGTATAAATATTAGATGATTCTTACCCAGACACACTTGTCTAAATTGGTGAAAGAAATGCTATAACCCCCAGCCACATCTAGCTTAGTGGATGGGTCACTACAGAAGGTGTAAACGGTACAATAAATGGTTACTTGCATAGTAGCAATATCAAAAATAGATGGTGTCAATATAAAGTAAATATAAGAAAAGGTGTCAATGCCAGTAGAGAAAGAACAAAATAATATACAGTATGTACAAGAACAATAACGATATCGTTGATACTGGTGATAGATGCATACAATCGGGTAAAGTGCCTGAGCAGCAGGATAAAAAATAAATAGTAGCCTTAACGTATGGCGTGTATGTTAGGAGAGTGAATAGAGGCACTGCAGATAGTGCTGATGACTGGGAACTCGCCCCCCAGTGATGAACTGGTCCGTTCAAACCACTCGTGAACTAGGGAATCTATATTCAGAGAGCCTGTTTCTGTCCTGCCCTTGACTTTGCTGCAGGGCATGTGATGTCCATAGTCTCTTCATCACAAAACTCCCTGATCTTCTCAGAAATGTAAGTTTGTCTAGCTGTTTCCAGTCCAAGTGGTGCTTGTACAGTCAGACCATCTATGGGGGGAATGATGTCGGCGTTGCGCAGGAGCTGAAACCTGGTCCCGACTGAGTCCGAACGCTCCTTGGCAACAACAACACCAGGCTCCAGAGCATCAAAGCTGTAAAACAGGAAATAAGAAAACAAATTGAGAAGAAATTACAACCTTGCAAAACATCAATTCACCTCTCAAGTTTAGACAAGAAGAATAACCTTATACAATGCAATGAAAATGATATTCTCCTGAAGTGTTGGTACTGCTTGATCTGTGGCAGCGGCCTGAAGTACGGAGTCAAAATTAGAAATGTATGATATCTGAAACTGTAGATAGACTTTTACCCGTGTACATGAATGAACGCTTCACAGCAGACTGCAATCCCTATCATTAAATAAGACGTCCTGTGTAGTTTCCCTTTTGTTTGTACAGCTTGCTTGGTCCGTTTTGTCAAGTCACTCTGGTTCACACTGACCATGAGCAATGGCACAAAAATCGTTCTCCTGAAAGTAGTCCATCACAACGTTTTCCCACTGACCTTTGTCAATAGCGCCTGATAAATTCATAGCAGCAATATTATTGAGAGCAGTCGCAACACATTTGCAGTTTTCCATGGCTAACTTTATATCTTTTGCAAAAATGTTTAAAAAACTGTTTTTGCTTTGTCAGTATGGAGTATTGTGTGTAGATGGATAAGGGGGAAAGCAATTTAATCTCTTTTAGAATAAAGCTGTAAATGTAACAAAATGTGGAAAAAGTCAAGGTGTCTGAATACTTTCCAAATGTCTGCAAATAGTTCCCGTGTTTGTGTTCCCGTGTTTGTGTTTTACACCTCCAGCAGAATAGTTACATTTGTGTGCATGATATTCAGTTTCACTGGCATATAGTACGTTCTATGGATGGTCTTCAACTCAGTCGTTTATGTCTGGGATGATATAGACATGACTGGGCACTTTAACATATATCTATCCATCCATCCATCATCATCATCAATAGCATCTCCTAGGTCTTCCTCACATTTTTGTTTTACTTGTTGTGTGTCATCAGGAAAAGCCTATATCAACCCTTGTTACAGTTTGGAAATCAACTTTAGAGGTTTGTCAGACTGCCTTAAAATAGTTTGAAGCTTCTTGCTTGTCCAGTGTTTGCTGCACACAGAAAATAGTGTTGTATCTGCAAAAACTCCCCTCAGCTCCATCATCAGACTGGTCTTCCCTGGCTGCATGACCCTGATGAGACCCCTGTCACCATCTGATCCTGCTCAGATGAGACATGATAAAGAATTACATTGGTGTACATTTATACATTATATTATACATTAATAGAATCAATGGTTCAGCAATCTAAATAACCGTTTATCCCAGACTGTAGCCTACCCATCAACTCAAGATAGAACGTTATATCCATTCACTGATTGTTATAATATACTGCAAAATGTACCTGAGCTCAGTAGAGTGGTCTTCCCTGGCTGTCTGACCCTGCTAAGACATGATGAGCATAGTGTTGCGTACTGACTGTGCACTATTAAAGTGACGCCTGTAGAGCTGTTTATACCGAGTCTGTCACAGCCTACTAGGAGTGGTGGGTTGGAGTCAAGCGCAGAGAGCAGGGTTCAGTAAATTGTAATTTATTCTCCGGCAAAAAAACGGTCACTTCGGCGGAAGTCGTGACAGTGTCCATGTGAAAAGTAGGGAATTAGCTGTGACTAATAAAAACGCAGAAAAACTTCAGAATATCGGTCTTCAATCATTTGGCTGCTGGTTTCATCGTTTGACTCAGGTCTAGTGTAATTGAGTCAAAAATAATAGCTAAAGTCAGTGAGCTAGCTAGCTAACTTTAGCTAACATGTCAGTTACATTACTAGCTCAGCACTGGGAGTAAATATTTATTTTTCTGTCAAACAGCAGTTACCTTGCTAGCTACATCAGTCAACTAAAGAGTAGCCCGTTTCAGCTCTGCTTGCTTTTACAACTCTGAGAAAAAGTGCAACACAGACAGCAGCTGCCTCTGTTCATCTCTCCTATGCTGGTCCTATACGCCAGCCTTTCAGAAAGATTTACTTCATACAGCATGTCCGTATGCTCTGTGGTGTATGTGTGGTCCTAAATTCAGCTGGCTGATACCAAAAAAACAGCCTACCTGACCTCCCCGAGGCGTCCGCATGGTCCTTAAGCATACCGGAGCCACGTTTTGTATCACAGCGCAATTAGAAATCTATTTCAGAATGTGGGGAGGTCATGTCACCCCTGTCCCCAGGTGAAAATAGACAACCAATGGCAAGTTGTTGATGCCTATGATTATGCCTGTATCATCCCAGTTGACCAAAGAGGTACCCACGATGAGGCCCACGATGAGCCTTGGGTCCTGGAGGAGCTTCGGCCAAATCTGGAGAGAGAGCAGGGCTGGAAGTTGTCTGCACCACCGGTTCTTTGAGCCAGGCAAACCCATCATAGACAACATCACAGACGCCATCTCCGGTAGCCGCCAGATTATCGGCGTGATCAGTCGTCGCTACCTGGAGAGTGAATGGTACTCTCGGGAGATGCAGATGGCCAGCTTCAGTCTGTTTGATAAGCAGAAGCATGTGTTGATCCTGGTGTTTCTGGATTAGTTCTCGGACCAGCAGCTATCGCCCTACCATCGCATGATGAGGCTGGTGAAAAGACTCACCTACTTGAGCTGGCCCAGAGCTGGGGAGCAAACTGGGATCTTCTGGGAGAAACTCCGTGTCAGGACCCGGTTACGAACCTGGGTCTCCGGAGTGAGAAACAGTCACTTAACCAACTGAGCCACGAATAGTCAGCAGAACCCAGAAGATGAGGCAGACACAGCAGTACTTAAGACGGTGTATTTAATAAAGTAAAAAAAGGAGAAGTCCTTCAATACAAAATGGCAAATCCAAAAGGTGGTAGGTATAGCACAAAAAAGCCTCAAGAGATACTCAAAAACAAAAACAGAATTCCACAAGAGCATCCACCGGAAACGACAAGAATACACAGAACACTAGGGCTGGGTGCTAACATACAAACACAGAGCACAGAACTGAGGGAAACTAAGGGTTTAAATACAATCAGGGGAAACGAGGCACAGGTGCAAATAATAATGGGGAACAAGGGAAAAAACATAAGGTCAAAAAGCACAATGGGGGCATCTAGTGACCAAAACCCGGAACAACCCTGGCCAAATCCTGACACTCCGGGTGGCTTTGGAGACCAGGGACTGCCCTGCTGAGGAGAAACCCATCCTCTCCGGGGTAGAGAGGGCATGATAGTGACATTCTAAATGTAAAGCCAATTGACCTGAAGCTGGACAAAAAAATATGTATAATAAGTTAAATAAAAGTCCAAGTGTATAAACTGCAATATTATTTCCAACAGTGGGTTATTAACTAATGTGTATATGTACTATAATCAGAAACTGAGTTGGGCAAATGTTATGCAATTTCGTGATGAGATGTACAGATAATTAATTTGACCCATATTGTCAGAGCAAAATCATCCTGCAGCAACAGGATTTGAACGTTTGGTCCATAATGTTGCTTTATCGGTGGTTAAACTATTAGCTTGCCAATGTAACTGTTATGAAAGTTGTATTGTCAATTTGTTTTGTTATTTAAACGCCACTTTAAACGTGTACATGACACTGTATCGTTTTGACAATATCGCATTATTATTTTTGCAATCGTTGGGTGTTCCTGCAACAAAACTCCATTATTTCTCGTTCATAGCTTGTTCTCCATCTTCTTTGTTTTCATCTCTTATTTCCATGACTGATCAAAACTCATTTTCACATGGCTCCCTTGTCCCTCTGCAGCAGACATGGTAAACAATATGTTTGGACCATGGAACCGCAATAAAATCTCAATATTGCATCGCAATACATATACAAGTGTGAGAATCGCACGTGTTAATGCGTTAGTGTGGGTTTTCAGTGAATTTATGTAAATCACTAAGCTCATCTGCATTTCCTGCAGTGTAGGAAAATTCTCAGCACTGAAAGAGTGATTATATTCCGATCCTACATCTGTAGAATTTTATGTTTTCACTTCCTTAATTTTCTCTTCACCTCCCTACCCTAATTTTTCTGTTTTGTCTCATTTGGTTAATTATGCAAACTCTAGAGATCGGCAGCCTAGTGGTTGGAGCGTTGGGCCTGTAACCAAAATGTTGCTGGATCGAATCCCCGAGGTGATTGAGGTAGTATGTACATGTAGATATGGTTAAAGTGACTATGCATATATGATAAACAGAGAGTAGCATAAAAGAGGGGTTGGAGGGTGGCGGGTGGCGGGACACAATGCAGATAGCCCGTTTAGCCAATGTGCGGGGGGCACTGGTTGGTCGAGCCAATTGAGGTAGTATGTACATGAATGTATAGTTAAAGTGACTTTGCATATATGATAAACAGAGAGTAGCAGAAGCGTAAAAGAGGGTTTGGGGACACACACAATGCAAATAGTCCAGGTAGCCATTTGATTACCTGTTCAGGAGTCTTATGGCTTGTGGGTAAAAACGGTTGAGAATCCTTTTTGTCCTAGACTTGGCACTTTGGTACCGCTTGCCATGCAGTAGTAGAGAGAACAGTCTATGACTTGGGTCTTTGACAATTTTTAGGGCCTTCCTCTGACACCGCCTGGTGTAGAGGTCCTGGATGGCAGGCAGTTTATCCCCAGTGATGTACTGGGCCATACGCACTACCCTCTGTAATGCCTTGCGGTCGGAGTCCGAGCGACTGCCGTACCAGGCAGTGATGCAACCAGTCAGGATGCTCTCGATGTTGCAGCTGTAGAACCCTTGAGGATCTCAGGACCCATGCCAAATATTTTTAGTTTCCTGAGGGGAATAGGCTTTGTCGTGCCCTCTTCACGACTGTCTTGGTGTCAAATGCGGAAGACACATTTCAGTTGATTGCATTCAGTTGTACAACTGACTAGGTATCCCCTTTCCCTTACTAGTTATCTATACAGTGGGGCAAAATAGTATTTAGTCAGCCACCAATTGTGCAAGTTTTCCCACTTAAAAAGATGAGAGAGGCCTATAATTTTCATCATACACTTCAACTATGACAGACAAAATTAGAAAACAAAATCCAGAAAATCACATTGTAGGATTTTTAATGAATTTATTTGCAAAATATGATGGAAAATAAGAATTTGGTCACCTACAAACAAGCAAGATTTCTGGCTCTCACAGACCTGTAACTTCTTCTTTAAGAGGCTCCTCTGTCCTCCACTCGTTACCTGTATTAATGGCACCTGTTTGAAGTTGTTATCAGTATAAAAGACACCTGTCCACAACCTCAAACAGTCACACTCCAAACAACACTATGGCCAAGACCAAAGAGCTGTCAAAGGACACCAGAAACAAAATTGTAGACATGCACCAGGCTGGGAAGTCTGAATCTGCAATAGGTAAGCAGCTTGGTTTGAAGAAATCAACTGTGGGAGCAATTATTAGGAAATGGAAGACATACAAGACCACTGATAATCTCCCTCGATCTGGGGCTCCACGCAAGATCTCACCCCGTTGGGTCAAAATGATCACAAGAACGGTGAGCAAAAATCCCAGAACCACACGGGGGGACACAGAGCTGGGACCAAAGTAACAAAGCCTAGCATCAGTAACACACTACGCCGCCAGGGACTCAAAATCCTGCAGTGCCAGACGTGTCCCCCTGCTTAAGCCAGTACATGTCCAGGCCCGTCTGAAGTTTGCTAGAGAGCATTTGGATGATCCAGAAGAAGATTGGGAGAATGTCATATGGTCAGATGAAACCAAAATAGACATTTTTGGTAAAAACTCAACTCGTCGTGTTTGGAGGACAAAGAATACTGAGTTGCATCCAAAGAACACCATACCTACTGTGAAGCATGGGGGTGGAAACATTATGCTTTGGGGCTGTTTTTCTGCAAAGGGACCAGGACGACTGATCCGTGTAAAGGAAAGAATGAATGGGTCCATGTATCGTGAGATTTTATGTGAAAACTTCCTTCCATCAGCAAGGGCATTGAAGATGAAACGTGGCTGGGTCTTTCAGCATGACAATGATACCAAACACACCGCCCAGGCAACGAAGGAGTGGCTTCGTAAGAAGCATTTCAAGGTCCTGGAGTGGCCTAGCCAGTCTCCAGATCTCAACCCCATAGAAAATGTTTGGAGGGAGTTGAAAGTCCATGTTGCCTAGCAACAGCCCCAAAACATCATTGCTCTAGAGGAGATCTGCATGGAGGAATGGGCCAAAATACCAGCAACAGTGTGTGAAAACCTTGTGATGATTTACAGAAAACGTTTGACCTCTGTCATTGCTAACAAAGGGTATTTAATAATTTAATGTTATTGACCAAATACTTATTTTCCACCATAATTTGCAAAGAAAATGTGATTTTCTGGATTTGTTTTCTCATTTTGTCTGTCATAGTTGAAGTGTACCTATGATGAAAATTACAGGCCTCTATCATCTTTTTAAGTGGGAGAACTTGCACAATTGGTGGCTGACTAAATACTTTTTTTGCCCCACTGTATGTCACAGTGCATTTGCACTGAGCAGGGCTTGAACTCTCAACCTTCTGCACCACATCACACACCATCAAGGAAGTGGAACTCTGGGAATGTGGTGCCACCAATGTACTCCAGCCATCATGTTATGGGCAAGATTTACATCCACAAACTGAAATGGCTGTGTGTTTGTTTGTGACCCGACTGCACGCCAAAAGACTCCCCACTGATCTAAGCCTAAGAATTAGCAAGTTACTGTACAGGTCTCAGGCAAGGCTATTCTGTTACACTTATGACAGACAATAATACTTCCACATCTGTTTAACCATACTAGATTTACAATCAGAGATACACAATCAAGTCAGTTATGCTTCTGCTTCAATGGAACATTGTGAACTTTTAATCTGCCCTCCGTAGTGATATTCAAAGCTCCTCTGTCTGCACAGCTGTGCGATGTGTGTCTGTGTCTTTGTGTTCTCTAGGCAGGCACCACCTCTCTTTTTGCAGGGTAATATCTCATCAGAGGAAAGACTCATTACAACAGGAAATTAGTGCTATCTGGGCTTCTCTCTATGCAGGCTGATTTCCCAGATGTAGAGCAGTGGCAGTGCTAGGAGATGTCCCCGTATCCACCAGGGTCAGAGTTATCAGTCATCTGGGGTGCAGGTAAGCAAGGGGAAACCACGGTTTCGATAAAACCAAACCCTTCAAATGAGTCTTACTCTGCCCCCCCCCCCCGCTTTTTTCCCCCGAAGCTGTGTCTGCACAAGTGAGGTTTCTGCTATATCTGACGTCTCTGACTCAATTGCAGGTGTCGTATGGTGCCAGCCTCGACGATACATGAAAAGCCGGCGACACTGTGCTCTCACGCTCTCTCTTTCTCCATTCACATCTCAATAGATTTAATTATAAATCCAGGCTGTGAGGTGGGCCCCAGAGGTGTGGGTATAGTAGCCCACTCACCTAACCACCCAACCTCAACCCTCTTCAGCCCTATCCATCTGAGATCAGCTTGATGCAAGCTGGGTGACTCATTCATCTAACTTGGCGTGTACTCATGGCACGCACTCATCTCATTCCCTCTCACTCTCTCCTTCCCTCCTTCCCTCCACCCCTCCTATCTCTTACCAATGTTGAAAAAATGCAGTAGAAATTGACTGGTAAATCCTTTCCTCGTTTCCGTAGACTAGTGGTTTTATCGAGAATGTCTGAGTGTCTCCCTCTGTCATTCACAGGTGAAGCAGATCATGGAGGAGGCTGTCACCAGGAAGTTTGTACATGAAGACAGCAGCCACATTGTCTCGTTTTGTGGTGAGTTTCGACTATTGGGACATATTTGTTCATTAATCACCTAAAAATATAATCTTTGGTCATTGTGCCAATCAGAAGGAACAGGTCTCCTGTCGGACATGAGTCAGTCAGCTTCCATTGGCCAGGTGTTTTTTCAGACGTACACTGAGTGGACAAAACATTAAGAACACCTGCACTTTCCATTACATAGACTGACCAGGTGAAACCAGGTGAAGGTATGATCCCTTATTGATGTCACTTGTTATATCCACTTCAATCATTGTAGATGAAGGGGAGGAGACAGATTAAAGAAGGATTTTTAAGCCTTGAGACAATTGAGACATGGATTGTGTATGTTTAGCATTCAGAGGGGGAATGGAAAAGACAAAATATTTAAGTGCCTTTGAATGTGGTATGGTAGTACGTGCAAGACGTACCGGTTTGTGTCAAGAACTGCAACGCTACTGGGTTTTTCACACTCATCAGTTTCCTGTCTGTATCAAGAATGGTTAACTACCCAAAGGACATCCAGCCAACTTGACACAACTGTAGGAAGCTTTGGAGTCAACACAGCCCAGTATCCCTGTGAAACGCTTTCAACACCTTGTAGAGTCCATGCCCTGACGAATTGAGACTGTTCTGAGGGCAAAAAGGGGGGGGGGGGGCAACTGAATTTTAGTAATGTGTTCCTAATGTTTTATACACTCTTATTATATTTGGTAAGAATAATATTGGTTTCCCATTTTCTGGTACCTTAAAATATGTCTATAAAACCTGACATCGCAAAGAAAATCTGTCAGAATCACGTCATTGCAACCATTGCTGGGAAGCCTCTTATGTAACACAGCCAGGGAATAAGGTCGTAGAGCCCTGTGAAGAGTTTAGGTGATTTAACACTTTAGTAAAAAAAAAGGCTTGTTGTAAGCATAAGGATAGGTGATAATGACAATCTGTTGCACTGCATTGGGGTGTGAAAGAATCATCTCACAGTCACTGACGTGGGGGAGGGTGGGTGACATGTTAGTCATCAAGCCTCACTGACATCCTACCGAGATTCGCAGGCTATTTTATCAACTGATAAAAGTGGCAAAGGAAAATACCAAATCTGCATATCACGTCAACCTGTGGGTGGAACGTTTGAGTGGCTGCTAGCTGACAACTGTGAGATCCATCTCTAAGGAATGGCTCTCCCTACCCACAACAACAGTAGAGTAGCTTGCCTTTTAACAGACCTGGAAGTAAGAGCTTTCCCTCGAGCTCATACACCGTGGTGGGTGTTAGCTCCCCCTTGCATCCCCCCATGGGCTCTCTGTGTTGTTGTGGCTCTTTTACTCCCACATATTCTACTCTGCTCACGTTGTACACCAAGCTGTCACAATAGAGATGTGTCTGCGCAGAGATCACAGGATGGACCGGCAGGGCGAGGGGCGGAGGAGAGGACTTGCTTGGGCAGGTCACCAGGGAGTAATTAGCCTCTATCATCATGGTCACATTTACAAGTCGCTAAGGCAGGAGCGCCTGGGAGAATGTCAAGCGTGAGCGTCTTCTTCCTTTTCTCCTCACCAAAAGAGCTATTATTCGTTTCACTGCTGTGACCGAGATGGTCAACAGTCATCCAATTGTTAATTGAGCTTAGTATTAAAGGTGTGGTCGTGGACGTAGCCTGAGTCCGATCTGTTTCTGCTCTTTTGCCAACTCCATAAGGCACCCAGGATTTTGGCACATTGAAGAATTCATCGTAAGCCAGTATGGTGGCTGGCCATATTTAGAATGTGTTCATGTCATTGTGCTGAAATCGCCTGTGAGTGTAGCACTAGATGAGCTGGTCCGGGTCAGTAGCAACACACACTGAGTCCCCTAATGTGTTCTGTTGCCACAGACACATGCTGATTAGGGGTCATTACTTCAGTAGCTGTGATTACCTTTTTAATAAGAGTGCCTGTGTAGAGAGAGGACCGGGTCCAGCCACTCATTTCCTGTGACTGCTTCAACCACAGGGTATGTTTGACGTGGTGAATATTGCTTTGGTTGCATCGTCCCCGGGTTATGTTGAGCC
Source organism: Oncorhynchus masou masou (assembly GCF_036934945.1). Classification (NCBI taxonomy): domain Eukaryota; kingdom Metazoa; phylum Chordata; class Actinopteri; order Salmoniformes; family Salmonidae; genus Oncorhynchus; species Oncorhynchus masou. The sequence goes on along the minus strand of NC_088236.1, from coordinate 41,099,147 downwards.
AAAGTATCACAAAGCCAAATAGGTTTCGCCCTCTGGAATATTGTTTTCGATATTTGAAATTGTTTTGTAATAGCTGGAAAGACAAGGGGCATCCTATTGAGACCTCTTGAGTTTTATTACAAATGGCGCTTCTCTCTCCCCTGTAATAATAAGGAAAAGACAACAGAGATAATGAGAAAGGAAGAGAGAGAGAGTAGATACTGTATCAGTGAGTGTATGCAGAAAACTGCTCCAACATTACAATTACAAAGCTACTGAACAACTGGAAAATATAATAACTCTGATTACATGGTTTCATTTTTTATTTGCAGATCTGTGTAAACTTTACAGTTGTTGCTATTCTTATACATGATAAGTTTAGTTATTCAGTGCAATAATGGACATGGTATGGTAATGATCTTCATATGGGCTTTGTTATGAGGATACTGTAGAGCCGGTGGGCTAAGTTGGTAAAGAAAACAAAATGCATCGCAGGCTGACATTTTTTCAGGAAGTCATGGTCAGGTTTTATTAACTCAATATCAAATCGTTTTTGGTACCTTACTGTGATTGCTTTCAATTAAAATGGTTTTAAAAAAAGAAACCAACATTGCTTCTTAGCAAAGAGCAATTTCTCAAGCAAGAATTTTGCTTGGACTGTCTGGGAGTGGTCTGAGTGGAGAAGGGAAAATGGAAACTAGCAGTTATTGGCAGAGGGGTTAGGAACTCTCTTACTTATTGGCCTATTAGGGCTGTCCCCGACCCCAAAAAATCTTGGTTGACAGAGTCATCTGTTGTTTTGACCAATCGATTGGTTAAAATGTTAAAAGTGAATTATTCCATATATAGATGTTTGAATAAAATCAACTATATGTAGGCTGCTTTGTCTGATGCTTTAAGCACTGCAATTAAAAATTAAGACACACAAAATACCCTAAAGAGGGAGCCAGAGATAAATATAGCTTAACCAGAAGAAAAACAACCTGTCTCTCCTCCTCCTTCCGTTGCTACTGGCCTTAGCAGATTCTGCCATTATGCTCCTGAAGTTGCTGCTAATAGGCTACACCAGCGGTCGGCAACCTTTTGCATTTGGAGTGCCATGTTATCGTACATTTCTACACATCTGCGTGCCACTTATGATTTTCAAATGCACATTTCCTTGGAACAGTTTCATTTAATTTATAATAATGTTGAAATATCTCAATCAAAATTCTATCTAAATGAAAATGATACAAATGTAAAAGTATTGCCGTTGCCAATATGTAACATGTCAAAATAAAAAGCCTACGTAAAGCCAACAAATAAAAACATGGCAGGTAGAAAATATCCTGATAAAAATAAATATCCTATAAATCACATTGGCTACGCATGGCCTGTCTGCAAGGAACTTGAAACATTGTATCAACTGTTAACTTGGATCTGGCCTGAAGCTCACACTAGCAAAAATCTCTGGGCCCTGGAGTTTCCTGGAGACAGTGATCTCTGGACAGACACAGCTTTAGGCTAATTGCACAAGGGATTTTTTCATTTTTAATTTAAATAGGCAAGTCAGTTAAGAGCAAATTCTTATTTACAATGATGGCCTACCTAATTGTGCACTGCCCTATGGGACTCCTAATCACAACCAGATGTGATATAGCCTGGATTCAAACCAGGTACTATAGTGGCACCTCTTGCACTGCCATGCAGTGCCTGTGACCGCTGCGCCACTCGGGAGCCCCATAAGAAGTAATAATAAGGAATAAGAAGTAATCAGGTGGGCCCTTTTTATGACATGTCCACTGGATCAAAGCCTGACATTTTTTTCCCCTTTCATGCTGAGTGGTTATCGAAAGAGAGAGCTGGAAAGCCTATTTGAAAAATCTATGTTGTGGAGCTAGTGTCATTCTCTATAGATGTGAAAACAGACTTTGTTTACTTGCTTTTTGAGGTGAAGAAAAAATTACTTTGAGAAGCTCCACGGTGATGGTGAGTTAAGTCAATCAGAAATAGTATCAGATCCCCAAATGGGCACATTTATAGGACTACATTTGCGAGGAGGCCAGGTAGCCTAGGCCTAGTTCTATGCATAATCCGGTGCATGTCCGTACTCAAGATGGACAGGAGCGCTCCAAACAAAAGACAATGAAATATGAAAATAATGAAATAAACCCAAACTTTTTCCTCACAAGTGTAGCCTAGGTTGGGCGCTCTGCAAACAACGTGCCCACTTCTGCAATGACAACGGTAAGACTAATAATAATATAATTGAATTCATTAACAGAAATTTCTGTAACCAAACAAACAATGTAGATGAGAACTTAAAATGATGGCGCACTAGTAAAGTACTAGTGATACTAATCCTCCGCAATGGACAGGTGTCTCGTGCACCATCGTTTTGCTTTTAGATATTTGCCACTGCTCGACAAAAAAATCTTGATCGACCAAACAAGTGGACTAAATGGGGTCAACCCTATGGTCTACTCACTAATCTACCGCATGACGATGTCACCATGGACTAAAAGGGCATTATCATAGTTTTCACAATATTATTCCAAACTCATAGTGTGGAAATGATATATAAAACATAGGGAAATCACGTTTTTGACTGCACTTGTCCTTTAACATGTATTTTTGTAGTCCTAAAAAAGACGCCTTTATCCTGTTGTAATCTAGTTAGAGAGAGAGAGAGAGAGAGAGAGAGAGAGAGCCCTCCACTGCTCTTCTCAGTCCCAGTGCTGAAGCTCTCCATCAGCAGGGGTTTCCATGACGACCATGGCCTTCCCCATGTGAGCGGAACAACAGGATTAGTCCTGAGAGAGAGCTCAAATGTCAACACCGCTCAAGGCATGCCACATCGGCCTTATAGGAAGATGTGTGTCTCTGTACTGTATGGATGTGTGTGTCTGTGCACTTGTATTTACTGCAAAGCTCACGTTTATGGATAACCTGACAAAAATGATTGGCTTCTTTGAGCCACTCATAAGAGCCTCAAGTTGCAAAGCTTTGTCTGAAGTGTCTATCATGCAGCTGAGTCATAATTACACAGAAGTTACCCACTAGGCACAAACTGGTTGAATCAACACTGTTTCAACTTCATTTGTCATCCTATTGTGAAGTGGAATCTACATGGAAAATTTGGATTTAAAAAAACTAACTCGTAACCAGAATTCTACATAGACAAACCTTGTTGAAAATATGCTGAATTTGTACCTTTAAAAAACAACATCCAATCTTCAACGGTTAAATCCACTATCAGAAAAAATAAATAATTGGGCAGCACTTCCTACTGGAGCATTGACCTATCTACAGCAAACTTTTGGTCTCCCATCCAGAGGTTTAACCACACCCAGTTTAGCTATGCCATCTGTCACTGACTATTACCAATGTGCCATCATGAGAATGATTGTTGAGAGATCTCCACTGAAAAACTAAATAGATTCACTGTTGCTATCGAAGTCATTCCAAAGGGTAGGTTTAACAGAGCAAATGAAATGTGACAATAGTTTATCACCCATAACATCAATGACGCTATTTAGGCCTGTATAGCATTTGTAAAGTCATCAACAGTTATTGTTTTGAATTCAACAAAAAAATAGACAATACAATTTGGCCAATGCAATGTTCCCTAGCGCAGTAGCCCAAGACTGCCGCGCAGCTCCCCTGGACTGCCGGTGCAGAAATATCAGCCCACAGAGAGATTGAACTTTCTGGAGCAGTGGTCACCAACCGGTCGATCGTGATCCAAGGCGTTCCTAGTTGACTGCCAAACATTTCTGTTGAAAACCCAACGATAAATTATTATTATTATTATTTTATTCGTCTCGGGCTGTTGGGCAGGTAGGCGAACTGTTGCGATTTTGAACCATTTCATGTGTCTGAAGGTACAAGCTCTGCCTTCCCGGCGGGCCCAGAGAGCAAATCAAGTGCACTATAGGCCTACCGCTAGCCAATCGGATGGCTCAGATGAGGTAGCGGGTATAAAAGAAAGCTACAGCGAAGTTGATAGTGTGTGATTTCAAAACGTTTAAAACCATGACTAGAGAGAGGCTGTCACAACGAATACAACAAAGAGATGCTGTTTAAGATCTTACTCAGCACTGTCAACACTTTGTATTCAACACTTTTATAAGCCATAAAATGCGCTTTTTTCCTATTTATTTGAAAAGCAAGTCAGGTAAAGACGTTTTTTTGTGTCTTAAGGGGGCAGTTTTGTATTTTGAGACATGCTTGAATAAGCTAAGTAGCGAATAGACAGAGGGTAGCATTGTTTGTCTGATTCTCTGTAATAATGGCATGGGAATAATAATGCATTTTATTTTGTCTGAAGGACAAGTGGATAAACAGGTTAATGTTTTCTCAAAAGTCTCATGGATTGTAGGCCTACATTGAACACCACACATTGGCTGCTACTGCAGGCTGAATGATAGAACAGCTATTTCCATGTTAAAATGTTATGGGATGCGATTTTCTTCTTTGTTTTTGATGGTTGGCCACTCGGGTCGGCCTACATTATGATCAAATAGCTACAGTAGCCTACTTGGCCACTGTTAAAACTGTAACTTAAAGTGGCTACAGCCTCAGTGTTCACAGTAAACGCACGCTGGAAGAAGCACAGAATTTTCAAAACGATCAAGTTTGCACTCAGCAGACCTGAAATTTGCTCAGAGCTAAAAAATAAAATAAAAATGAGTGGGAATATTTGCCCTAGGGTTTCAACCTCTGATTTCAAATGTAATGATATTTAGTGATATTGAATTGTCGAATCAACCATAAATCAACATTTGAAGGAGATGTATCTTCTGCTTGGATAACTCCATCTGTGCCACTGACTTAGTCTGGCTTTAAGTCCAGTTTGTCTACAACCAAACACAATTCAATATCACTTATTACAAAAAATATCCTATTAACTTGTCGACAAGTTAACAAATAATACAAGTAAAGGAAAATGCAGAACGTAACCTTGTCATCATGATGAATACTTTCAGTGAACTCTCCTGTGGTGTTTCCCATCAATCTTTAGAAGTCTATTATTTGTGTGTGTGTGTGTGTGTGTGTGTGTGTGTGTGTGTGTGTGTGTGTGTGTGTGTGTGTGTGTGTGTGTGTGTGTGTGTGTGTGTGTGTGTGTGTGTGTGTGTGTACACAGCTGCGGTGGAGGCTTGCGTTCTACATGGGCTTAAGCGGCGAGCGGCGGGATTCCTGCGTAGCAATAAAATAGCAGCGCTCTTCATGAAGGTGGGGAAGAGCTTCACCCCGGCAGAGGAGCTGTGCAGGAAGGCTCAGGAGCTGGAACAGATCATCGAGAGCAAGTGAGAGCACACACACACACACACACCACCGGATCCCTGTACAGACAGACTGTAGCACTCAAAATCAAAGAGCTGTTACTGTATAGTACTTCTAACAAGTCCTTGTCATGATTTCTGTCATACGGCATCTACTCACACATATTTATAGTTTACTGATGCAACAAAGGTGTAACATACTGTAATACAAAGGAAACTGCTGGGTTCCTCCTTCCCTCAGGCGGAACCAAAGCATGCCCAACCAGGACAGCATACGGAGACTGCCCAGGCTGTCGAGCCTCAGCCCGCAGGTGGTCAGAAACTTGTGGATCCGCACGGCCCTCTTTGAGAAGGTGCTGGACAAGATCGTGCTCTACCTCGTGGAGAACAGCAGGTGAGTCATATTGGGTGAGGGGGGGGGGGGTGGAAATGGCATGGTCACCTGCAAGGAGGGGGAAATGAAAATGCAGAAATTCATGGCTCACCTCCATCACATCTTTATGTTCCAGTAAATTCTACGAAAAAGAGGCCATTCTGATGGATCCGGTGGACGGACCCATTCTGGCCTCTTTGTTAGGTAACATTGTTAAGCTTTTACTCACATGCATCTCATCTCAGACATTATATCAGTGTAGGGAAGGGGATTCTACTCACACAGGGCACCAATTGATGTAAGGGATTCTCCTCACGTGCATCTTTTCATGCCATTGTTCTGTACTCTGGCAGTGGGGCCCTGTGCCTTGGAGTACACAAAGATGAAAACGGCGGACCACTTCTGGACAGACCCCTCAGCAGACGAGCTGGTCCAGAGACACCGCATCCACAGTGGTCATTGCAGACAGGACTCCCCCACCAAGAGGCCTGCCCTTTGTGTAAGGTTCCTGGGAAGAGTAGGGGTCTGAATCTCATCCAACAAGTCTACCAAACTCCCCCAAATAGGATTGGCCATGAGCACATTATCCCATATACGTCGCTTTATTGATTATTTCACAACTTTGTTTGGCTGACCCTGCACACAATTAGCTCAGTTATCAGTGAGCAATCCTGTCATTGAAGCCAACCTCAGCTTCTCTCTTTCAGTAGAAGAAAGACCTGCTGTTGTCAATGCATTAAGGAGCACAGTGCGTCCCGTGAGAGAGGACAAGAGTCTATTTTCATATTGTCAATGACCCCTGCAACTAGAAACATCTCGCCACGTATCCCACTCCCATGCCACGTTGACAATGGAGAGTTGCTTATTGCAGCATTGTATCCTTTTTTTTTTACCCCAGAGGCAAATGTAATGGGCTTTGTCAACACAAACAAAGTGGCGAGATGGTTTCCCATTTAGTTTTTCTTCAAGCAAGCAAATGCAAGTGTAGCAACCTGACTCAAACACAGGGCTTAAAAGGGTTCTTACAGAGCTGAATAAGTTGAATCATTGCTAATTAATTCCCAGTGGATCATTTTTGTGGTAAATAGTATCAAACAAACTAAATGCGCTAAACGAACAATATTTTTACATTTAACTAGGCAAGTCAGTTAATTAAGAACAAATTCTCATTTACAATGACAGCCTAGAAACAGTGGGTTAAGCTGCCTTGTTCAGGGGCAGAAGGACAGATTTGACCTTTTCAACTCGGGGATTCGATCTGGCAACCTTTCGGTTACTGGTCCAACGCTCTAATCACTAGGCTACCTGCCGCCCCAATATGGCACAATACATACATTTTGTACCATTGATGTGTAGGATATCCAATCAAAAATGCATATTTTGACCAATGGATAAAATTATATATTAATTGTGTAGATAATTCTCTAAGAAAATGAATGTTCCAAACCTCATGTCTCTATCATACCCCGTTCAAAAGGCATCTGAGTTTTTACCCGTGTAGGATGATCAAAATTAGGGTGACTAAGTTAGAGGCCAGAGGGAAAAAGTTTTAAAACATCTGTAAAATAGCAGCCCGTCAGCAAGGCTGGATGCTGTGCTAAAATTAAGGCTACCTGTGAGGCTCACCATTGAACTCGTCATCTTTCTTCTCAAATCCAGAGGACATAAAACAATGTAGAGTTAGATATCGATTTCGAGATATTTAATGCAGCATTTTCATGTTTTACTACACGCTGTTCATATTAAAGGGATACTTTGGGATTTTGGCAATGAGGCAGATGAACTCGTGGACACCGTATTTATGTCTGTATGCAGTTTGAAGGAAGTTGCTAACTAGCGTTGGTGCAATGCGCTAATGCTAGTTAGCGTAGGCTCGCAAAACTACATCCAACTTCCTTAATACTGGCCATAAAAATGGTACCCCCGAGTTCATCTGACTCTGGGGAAGTAGATAAATGGGCTCCTTGCCTTAATTCTAAAGTATCGAATTAATGTGACGTTCCTGTTCCTTTTCACAAAAACAAGCGTATCTCTGTGAAATGTCAGCGGAGCACTGAGCGTACCAAAATATTTTTATTTCCAAAGCCCTTTGCACTTAATTCATGCTCATTTTGCTATTTGTGACCCACGGAAACAACTTGGAAGATGACGACAAAATGAAAAATCCCCAAAAGTTTCACTGCAACCCTCAACAGACATCGGTGCTTATTAACGGATGTATTAGATTACGAATATATAAGGAAGTGAAATGTCATCACCAAATCACGTTTTCACCTACAAACTAATTTGCCAATATAGGGAAGCTGGATGGTTGGATGGATGAATGGATGGAGTGGAATGGGGGTAAAAACATACACATTGTCTGCGTTTCCAGATCCAGAAGAGACATTCAAGTAGCAGCATTGATGAGCGGCCTTCCCCCTCGCCCTCAGCCCGGGACTATGTGGAGTCACTGCACCAGAACAACAGAGCCACCCTGCTGTTTGGAAAGAACAACGTGCTGGTGCAGCCGGTATACATGTCATCCTCCTCCCATCTCTAGGAGTGTTCTACGTACTGTACAAATAAGAAATGAGCATCTCTAGATATGCTCAGAGCCATATAAAGTATGTAGAGAGATTGGTCATATTGTCGTGGCTTTAGAAGATGATCTGTCAGTGCCCGGACTCCTCCATATTTATGAAAGCTTTCAGAAACTCTCAAATATTCAGTGAAAGCGAATACACCCATTGTTAACACCACAAAACAGTAGACCCATTTGGAGACACATTTCTAATGCCAACCTGTAACAAAAAGTGTTAAACTGTGAAAGTGTCAAACATTTCTTCATAGTTCACTATAGAAAACAGATCGTCAAACTAATATCCTTCTTGCTGTTACAGAGGGATGACATGGAGGCTATTCCAGGATACCTTTCTCTCCACCAGACCGCCGACATCATGACACTGAAGTGGACGCCCAATCAGCTGATGAACGGCTCTGTGGGAGACCTGGACTATGAGCACAGGTGTGGAGAGCAATTCACTAACGATCATGTCTCTTATTTATGTACGTCAAGATGGCACAGCAGAGCGATGACATGCACCACCTGTGTGTTGTAGTTATTGTCTACAATTGGTGCAGCAGCTCAGTGTCACTAAATCATGCAGCGTGTCTGTCTGAGTGAGACTCAGGAGGGCTCTCTGTCCTGGGGTCAACTCAGGAGAGGGGGATATAATTAGGGTTGCTTTCAGGGGCAGCAGGGGAACGGTTTTGATGGGGAAATGTTCATGCATATTTCAAATCAACCAGTCTTATTATTTTAGTGACTGTGGTTCTTAGGCCGTAATGTTTGTGGCTGTATTAACCTTTTCACACGTGAGTTCCAAAATCTCTTAATGGTCGCCCCCAAGGCGCAAGTTTTTTTTTTATGCGGGTGATGTCAGAATGCACTGTTCCAAAATGTGATTGTTATGCCACACGACAGTTAACCCACGCTGCCCTCAAACCAAGGCCCGCAGCCTGCCAATTATCTATAGGCGATGTTTCAACTTGTCAATTATATTTTAACAAGTTTTATTTTCTAACAACAATTTGAATTGAGAGGTGTTCAGCCTCCTCATTAATTCACATAGACGTAGCCCATTTCGCTGTTGTGGACAATTTACGTTTGAGGCATTACTGAGCTAGACAAACTCTTTTGACGAGAGCCCAAGCACAAACTTTTTCCTCCCTGGCACATTTTCCATCTGGCGCGCCCGCATTGCCTTCACTACTAATAATATGTGTGTGGATATGTGTGTGTTCCTATCAAAGTTAAGTGCCTTATTACGTTATCTTTATAGTTTATGGATATCGTGTTGTCGTTTCTACTGTAGCACACTGTATGTATGAAGCATAATGTATTTACTGTTTTATTCACATGTTTTCAAGTACTGGTGACAAATCATGCATTCCGATTCTTGCATAGATTGTAATGGACACATATGATGTGTGTAAAATACTTTTTGGAAGGTTGTACTGATTATGATGAGCTTATGCTAAGCTAATTTCCAGCTATGTGTAGCTCCATATTTGTTGACATGCAATGCATTCTGGTTGTCACGTAAACGTCTGTCAGACCAAAGATGTTATAAGAAAACGAAGTGAAAGGATGGTTCACTCGTCTTTCGAGTAAATTGAATGACGGAAGTGAATGATGGTAGACGACACCCCCCCCCTTCAACATGCATACTGTGAACAGACCCAACTCATCTTGTAACCTCTTTTATTTATTTTTTAACTAACATGGCGGTGTGCACAAACAACGCATCGTCGGATAACTTTCGATTTTTAATCAATTATTTAGATCACTGGTGAGGTCACCCGTGATGTGATGAATTGTAAATAGTTATTGCTATTAGCTAATTCATATAATGTAGCCTACATTTTCCAGTTTGGATGAGAATTTTGTGGTCCTGTTGCTACTGCTATGAATGTCTGAACATTGCATCCAAAAATAAACTGCTCACATTGAGGACATAACATTGTAAAGACTGCGCTTGTGCAAAATGTTTCTGTGAAAAAACTGTGTGGTCAGCTCAATCGCTGACTGTTCCGTCAATCGTAACTAGACGTTCTAATGAAGTGTTCTAATCACAGCAGTTTCAGCGTACGCTGCAGGGACCACTGTAGAATGATCACACCTGTATGTTCGTACGTGTCAAAGCATTAAAGAACATGTAAAACACGCATCTGGTTCTTAGCCCCCCATTCTCAATGTACAATATAATACCCCTCACTCCACTTACTTATGCAAAATACTGAACCCCAACTTAAATCGTTTCTACATTCAGAGTTCAACAGATACCAAGAGTAATACAATACACATATCCCATTGGCCAACTTTGTTGTTCAGCTCATTGTTGCTAGGTGAGTGATGTCTCAATAACCCCAGCTTTGATTCCATCTCTTTCAGTGTGTACTGGGATTACGCTATGACCATCCGTCTGGAGGAAATTGTTTATTTGCACTGTCATCAGCAGGGTAGGTTCACCAGCAGAGGCTAGTGGAGGTAAACGTTCAGAGGACAGGCTCAATGTAATGTCTGGAATGTAATTGGCGTGTCTTTTATGGAGCTAGTCTGCTAGCTACTGATATCAACAACAGATAGTTCTGGTTTGTTTATAAAGTTGTTCATATCCTTACAATGGATAATCCATTTGCACATTTTCTTCATAATGATTTTCCCATAAAAACTGCAATAATAGGTTTAAAAGGTCCATAAAAGGTATAATATTGTCTCTGCAGTGGACAGCGGGGGCACGGTTGTGCTGGTGAGCCAGGACGGCATTCAGAGACCCCCGCTGCGCTTCCCTAGAGGGGGGCATCTGCTCCAGTTCCTCTCCTGCCTGGAGAATGGCCTCTTGCCCCATGGCCAGCTGGATCCTCCGCTCTGGTCCCAGAGAGGAAAGGTCAGCCCTGGATGTCTACTCACAAGGGACTATCTGAGGGGTGACACGTGGGGGGATGCTCTGTTTAGTCATCCAACAGTTCAATACAACCATGTGAATGGGTTGTCCCTGACAGAGCTAAATATTATTTAATTGAATTATTAGATTTTTTGGGGGGGAGCAAATATTGGGTTATTTTGGAACATGCACATCAATGATATGTATATGCACTGTATATACACTTGACTGATAGAGGGGCACACTATTGATGCCACCGTGACTCCATCTTTGCACTCTTCCACTATTATAAAATATATTTTTAAAGCTATAGAAATGCATTTCTTAATGTCTACATTAGTTTTTACAACATTTACTCTATTACAGACACCCTAATGCATTCTTTTAAATTATATTATGTGAACTAAACATACACATGTAAATATATTTTTCAAAAATCCTTAATGTTACTTTCCTCACTAAAACAAAAAAATACATAAATACATGTAATTTTGTCAGTTAAACATTGAATTGAAATACTGTAGAATTCCATTCATTCCTATGGAGGACTGCTCCTACTGGGGAGTACCAATATGGCTGAATGCTCCTACTGGGGAGTACCAATATGGCTGAATGCTCCTACTGGGGAGTACCAATATGGCTGAATGCTCCCACAAGAGGAGTACCAATATGGCTGACCTGTGGCTTCAAAGCCTCTCAATGGCCAATACATAGCGTCAGCAATCCAGGGTTAAAACACCCCTTGCATAGATGTCACATTTTTGCTGCCTTAATATTAAATGTAAAAAGGGATACAATTTGATGTTTTTCCATCAGATCTACACAACCTGATCCACATGTTCAAAGTGAAAGAAAAAGTATAGAAAATTATAGAAGTACAGAAAATGGTTTTCCTCTAGCTTTTTCCCTGTGCTTATTTATTTTGATCCTGACAAACTCCTGATGTCCCTACCAGTGAGAAGCGTACCTACAGTGGGGAGAACAAGTATTTGATACACTGCCGATTGTGCAGGTTTTCCTACTTACAAAGCATGTAGAGGTCTGTAATTTTTATCATAGGTACAACTGTGAGTTGACGGAAACAAAAATCCAGAAAGTCACATTGTATGATTTCTAAGTAATTAATTTGCATTTTATTGCATGACATAAGTATTTGATCACCTACCAACCAGTAAGAATTCCGACTCTCATAGACCTGTTAGTTTTTCTTTAAGAAGCCCCCCTGTTCTCCACTCATTACCTGTATTAACTGCACCTGTTTGAACTTGTTACCTGTATAAAAGACACCTGTCCACAACCTCAATCAAAGAGACTCCAACCTCTCCACAATGGCCAAGACCAGAGAGCTGTGTAAGGACATCAGGGATAAAATTGTAGACCTGCACAAGGCTGGGATGGGCTACAGGACAATAGGCAAGCAGCTTGGTGAAAAGGCAACAACTGTTGGCGCAATTATTAGAAAATGGAAGAAGTTCAAGATGACGGTCAATCACCCTCAGTCTGGGGCTCCATACAAGATCTCACCTTGTGGCATCAATGATCATGAGGAAGGTGAGTGATCAGCCCAGAACTACACAGCAGGACCTGGTCAATGACCTGAAGAGAGCTGGGACCACAGTCTCAAAGAAAACCATTAGTAACACACTACGCCGTCATGGATTAAATTCCTGCAGCGCACGCAAGGTCCCGCTGCTCAAGCCAGTGCATGTCCAGGCCTTTCTGAAGTTTGCCAATGACCATCTGAATGATCCAGAGGAGGAATGGGAAAAGGTCAAAAATAGAGCTTTTTGGTCTAAACTCCACTCGCCGTGTTTGGAGGAAGAAGAAGGATGAGTACAACCCCAAGAACACCACCCCAACTGCGAAGCATGGAGGTGGAAACATCATTCTTTGGGGATGCTTTTCGGCAAAGGGGACAGGACGACTGCACCGTATTGAGGGGAGGATGGATGGGGCCATGTATCGCGAGATCTTGGCCAACAACCTCCTTCCCTCAGTAAGAGCATTGAAGATGGGTCGTGGCTGGGTCTTCCAGCATGACAACGACCCGAAACACACAGCCAGGGCAATTAAGGAGTGACTCCGTAAGAAGCATCTCAAGGTCCTGGAGTGGCCTAGCCAGTCTCCAGACCTGAACCCAATAGAAAATTTTTGGAGGGAGCTGAAAGTCCGTATCGCCCAGCAACAGCAACAAGGATCTGGAGAAGGTCTGTATGGAGGAGTGGGCCAAAATCCCTGCTGCAGTGTGTGCAAACCTGGTCAAGAACTACAGGAAATGAATGATCTCTGTAATTGCAAACAAAGGTTTCTGTACCAAATATTAAGTTCTGCTTTTCTGATGTATCAAATACTTATGTCATGCAATAAAATGCAAATTAATCACTTGTTCTCCCCACTGTATAACAAGATGCTACCACCACAATACTTAAAAATATACACTGTGATGTGTTTTATTGGATTTGTCCTTAACCTGCAGCTTTTATTTTAAGCCAAAAGGTTCATTTATTTGCCATGATGTCTTCCAGTATTACTTAAGGGCCCTTTTGCAAACATAATGGATGACTTTAAATATATATTTTTAACACAAGCTTCCTTCTTTTCACCTTGTAAAAAATCCAGTAATGTGAAGTGAATGCAATGCTGTTGATCCCTTTTATATTTTCAAGTATTGTGGGGGCAGCATCATGTTTTGGGTATGCTTGTCACCAGCAGGGGCTGGGGAGTTTGTCAGGATCAAAATAATGTGAAAGGAGCAAAGCCCAGGTTTAAAGCTAGATTAAAACTTGCCCCAGTCTCCTGAATACACAACCCTGGGATATAATTACATTTTTCAGCAGGACAATTCCCCCCTCAAATTATGCCAAAGAAACCAGAATGGCTTTCCAAGAGGTGTTGAGTGTTCCTGAGGGCTCCAGTCTCAGTCCTGACATTTTATCTTCTTGAAAATCCAAGACAAATTTTGAATATTGCTGTCCATTAATGATTCCCAACCGAATTTACCGATATTGAGCAATTTTTACAAAAACAGTGCATCTGGAAAGTATTCAGACCCATTGACTTCCACATGTTACGTTACAGCCTTATTCTAAAATTGATTAAATTGTTTTTCCCCCCTCAATCTACACACAATACCCCATAATGACAAAGCAGCCTTCAGACCCTTTACTCAGTGCTTTGTTGAAACAACTTTGGCAGCGATTACAGCCTTGAGTCTTCTTGGGTATGACGATACAAGCTTGGCACACCTGTATTTGTGTAGTTTCTACCATTCTTCTCTGCAGATCCTCTCCAACTCTGTCAGGTTGGATGGGGAGCGTCACTGCACAGCTATTTTCAGATCTCTCCAGAGATGTTCGATCGGGTTCAAGCCTGGGCTCTGGCTGAGCCACTCAAGGACATTCAGAGACTTGTCCTGAAACCACTACTGCTTTTTCTAGGCTGTGTGCTTAGGATCATTGTCCTTTTGTCCTTTTGGAAGGTGAACCTCCGCCCCATCCCAAGGTCCTGAGCACTCTGGAGCAGGTTTTCATCAAGGATCTCTCTGTACTTTGCTGTGTTCAACTTTCCCTCGATCCTGACTCGTCTCCCAGTCCCTGCTGCTGAAAAACATCGCCACAGCATGATGCTGCCACCACCATGCTTTACTGTAGGGATGGTACCAGGTTTCCTCCAGATGTGACACTTGGAGTGGCTTCCATCTGGCCACTCTACCATAAAGGACTGATTTGGTGGGGTTCTGCAGAGATGGTTGCCCCTCTGGAAGGTTCTACCATCTCCACAGAGGAACTCTCTGGAGCTCTGTCAGAGTGACCATTAGCTTCTTGGTCACCTCCCTGACCAAGGCCCTTCTCCCCCGATTGCTCAGTTTGGCCTGGCGGCCAGCTCTAGGAAGAGTCTTGGTGGTTCCAAATGTTTCCATTTAAGAATGCTGCAGACAATCCTGTCTCGGAGCTCTACGGACAATTCCTTCGACCTCATGGCTTGGTTTTTTGCTCTGACTTGCACTGTCAACTGTGGGACCTTATATAGACGTGTGTGTCTTTTGAAATCATGTCCAAACAATGGAATCTAGTTGTAGAAACATCTCAAGGATGATCAATGGAAACTGGATGCACCTGAGCTCAATTTTGAGTCTCATAGGAAAAGGTCTGAATACTTTTATTTTTAATAAATTTGCAAACATTTCTAGAAGTATTGTGTGCAGATTGAGGAGTAAAAAAATATGTTTCATCCATTTTAGAATAAGGCTGTAACGTAACAAAGTGTGGAAAAAGGGGTCTAAATACTTTCCCAATTCACTGTACACGACATGACCAAAGGTATGTGTACACCTGCTTGTTGAATGTCTCATTCCAAAATCATGGACATTAATATGGAGTTGGTCCCCTTTTTTGCTGCCATAGCAGCCTCCACTCTTCTGGAAAGTCTTTCCACTAGATGTTGGAACATTGCTGCAGGGACTTGCTTCCATTCAGCTACAAGCATTAGTGAGGCCGGGCACTGATGTTGGGTGATTAGGCCTGGCTCGCAGTCGGCGTTCCAAGTCATCTCAAAGGTGTTTGATTGGGCTGAGGTTAGGGCTCTGTGCAGGCCAGTCAAGCTTTTCCACACCGATCTTGACAAACAATTTCTGTACGGACCTCGCTTTGTGCACGGGGGGCATTGTCATGCTGAAACAGGAAAGGGCCTTCCCCAAACTGTTGGCACAAAGTTGGAAGCACAGAATCGTCTAGAATGTCATTGTATCCCGTAGTGTTAAGATTTCCCTTCACTGGAACTAAGTGGCCTAGCCCAAACCATGAAAAACAGCCCAGACCATTATTCCTCCTCCACCAAACTTTACAGATGGCACTATGCATTGGAGCAGGTTCTCCTGGAATCCGCCGAATCAATTGCCAGACGATGAAGTGTGATTCATCACTCCAGAGAACTCGTTTCCACTGCTCCAGAGTCCAATGGCGGCGAGCTTCATACCACTCCAGCCGTCACTTGGCATTGTGCATGGTGATCTTCGGTTTGTTTGCTGCTGATCGGCCGTGGAAACCCATTTCATGAAGTTCCTGAACAGTTGTGATGCTGCCGTTCTGTGAGTTTCTGTGGCCTACCACTTTGCGGCTGAGCCGTTGTCTCTCCTAGATGTTTCCACTTCACAATAACAGCACTTACAGTTGACCGGGGAAGCTCTAGCACGGCAGAACTTTCAGGAACTGACTTTTTGGAAAGGTGCATCCTATGACATTGCCACGTTGAAAGTCATTGAGCTCCTAAAAATAAAAAAGTAATTGAGTTCTTCAGTAAGGGCATTCTACTGCCAATGTTTGTTTATGTTTCTTTATGATTCCATGGCAGTGTGTTAACGGGTGTGGCTGAAATTGTCTCTTCACTCACATACGTTTGTATATATAGAGTATGTTTCCTTAAGAGTTGTACAGAGTAGAATATTATTCAAATTGAATTGCATCTGTAAAAAAAATTGAATTGCTGCCTAAGCTGCTTCCACCAAGTATTAACTCTTAGTGTGAATTTTTTTTTAAATTTAGAAAGTGTTCTATACTTTTTCTTTTACTTTGAAAATGTGGAGTAGGTTGTGTAAATCTGTAGGGGGAAAAATCTAATTGAATGCCTTTTTTGACAATTGGGAAGGGAGTTTGTAGACTTTCACTAAGCACTGTATGTGTTAGACTGTAAAGACTACATCATGTCTACTGAGCAAAATAAATGATAAAAACTAACCACACATGGCTGCTTTAAGACAGACCTTATTAAATATGGCTTGTATAGGCAGTCCTCCTGTTTGGTGAAAGTTACAGTGAAAGCTACAGTTTACCACCTTCTAACAATGTTTTTGTTGGCATGTGTTGTATGTCCTATTCACCTAATTTCTGATTACAGGGGAAGGTGTTCCCTAAACTGAGAAACAAGTGTTCACAGGGCTCCTCGGACTCAGTGTCCGATAAGGAGGAGGATGAGGCCACAGACTATGTCTTCCGCATCCTGTTCCCCAACAGCCAATCAGAGTTTGGTAAGTGACTTTGACCCCTCCTCCAGAGCACTGGTAATATCCTGGTTTTCATTTGCTCCATGACACCTATTATCCGAGTGTTAACTTCAGGTGGCCCCGGAGTGATGTTTTTTGTTTATTTTTTATCCAACTGTCCTCATTGTCCATTCCAGTGACTATAACACACCCTCCCCGTGTTTCCCCGGGGGCTCCTCTCCTGTCCCGCTCCTTCTCCCTCCATCTGAGAGGACAGGCTCCGACCAAAGGGATATTGGTGGTCCCTAAGCGCTCCAGGTGCTATCCCAGAGACCACTCCTCAACCACCACAGGGAACAGCTGTAATGTTGCCACACCTCAGCTCCTCCATCTGTGTGTCTGTCCACTTCTTTTGCTTCAATCACCGCCTCGCACTCTGTCTCCTCCCTGCAAACCTTACAAATGAGTCCCCTAATCATGCACTCTCTGTCCCCTTTCCTTAACCTCAGTCCCTCTTGGACAACAGGTGGCTGACCACGGGTATTCCAATCGAAAAATCAAAACGTTATGTCGAGGTGCATAGTTGTTTAGAGTAGTAGCAAAAGAGCAAATGTTGAAATTGACATGTTAAAGGCTGATTCCTAAGTTCAGATGCACACACAACTCAGAAATGCATGTCTTGACGTCTATGAAACATTTGCGTGAAGAACTTTAGTATGTGTGGGCTAACAGAATAAAGAAAGCCCATTAAGAATGTTTCGTCATTACGATGCCAACAGACAGTTGTACACCCTCCACAGATTGACATGTTTTGATTCCCCAAATGTCCTTGGTGATGTGCTTGATTTGTTCTCCAATACCACCTAACCTCTATGGCAGCTATTAACCTATCCTCTAATCTAATGAAGGATCATGTCCAGTATCATACCCAATCTGTCTAATTCAGCTGTGATCGTGTCTTGAGAATCATCTCCAGAGGTGTCCAAATCATGATGGTGCAATGTGACTGTGTCTGAGAGTTTGAGGCTGTGCAGTTACAGTATAGGTCAGAGTTTGACCAGGGTCAAATACGGGTATCTGCCAAAATAAAGGAAACACCAACATAAAGTATCTTATTAGGGCATTGGGCCACCATGTGCTGCCACAACAGCATCAATGCGCCTGGCATAGATTCTACAAGTGTTTGGAATTCTATTGGAGGGATGCGATCCTATTCTTCCATGAGAAATTCCATGATTTGGTGTTTTGTTGATGGAAAATGCTGTCTCAGGCGGCGCTTCAGAATCTCCTAGAAGTGTTCAATTGGGTTGCAATCTGGTGACTGAGACACACTCACACACCTTTTAAACGTCACACACCCTTTAAACCTCACACACCCTTTAAACCTCACACACTGTTTATGCTCCTTTGAGACCCCTCTTAAAGTCACTAACCACGTTTCCATCCACAGTTTTTATGCAAGTTAAGATATACCTTTTTAAAACAAAATCCCAACAGCTATGATGGAAACAGGATGTTTCGGTGCAAATTTATAAATGCAACAGATTTTTTTTGCTTGACATGGTGGGATCTTTTTGTGTCTGTAAAATGTACAGTTGGAAGTTTACATACACCCGGAAGTTTACATACACCTTAGCCAAATACATTTAAACTCAGTTTCACAATAGTAAAAATTCCCTATTTTAGGTCAGTTAGGATCACCACTTTATTTTAAGAATGTGAAATGTCAGAATAATAGTAGAGAGAATGATTTAGTTCAGCTTTTATTTCTTTCATCACATTCAGAGTGGGTCAGAAGTTTACATACACTCAATTAGTATTTGGTAGCATTGCCTTAAAGAATTTAAACTTGGGTCAATCGTTTCAGGTAGCCTTCCACAAACTTCCCACAATCAGTTGGGGGAATTTTAGCCCATTCCTCCTGACAGAGCTGTAACTGAGTCAGGTTTGTAGGCCTCTTTGCTCGCACACGCTTTTTCAATTCTGCACACAAATGTTCTATGGATTGAGGTCAGGGCTTTGTGATGGCCACTCCAATAACTTGACTTTGTTGTCCTCAAGTCATAATTTTGGAAGTATGCTTGGGGTCATTGTCCATTTGGAAGACCCATTTGCGAACAAGCTTTAACTTCCTGACTGATGCCTTGAGGTGTTGCTTCAATATATCCACATAATTGTCCCTCTTCATGATGCCATCTATTTTGTGAAGTGCACCAGTCTCTCCCGCAGCAAAGCACCCCCACAACATGATGCTGCCACCCTCTTGCTTCACGGTTGGGATGGTGTTCTTCGGCTTGCAAGCCTCCCCCTTTTTCCTCCAAACATAACGATGGTCATTATGGCTAAACTGTTCTATTTTTGTTTCATCAGACCAGAGGACATTTCTCCAAAAAGTACAATCTTTGCCCGCATGTGCAGTTGCAAACCGTAGTTTGGCTTTTTTTATGGCAGTTTCGGAGCAGTGGCTTCTTCCTTGCTTCCTTCCTTTGCTGTTGTTCTGGGATTGATTTGCACTTTTCGTACCAAAGTACGTTCATCTCTAGGAGACAGAACGTGTCTCCTTTCTGAGCGGTATGACGGCTGCCTGGTCCCATGGTGTTTATACTTGCGTACTATTGTTTGTACAGATGAACGTGGTACCTTCAGGCATTTGGAAATTGCTCCCAAGGATGAACCAGACTTGTGGAGGTCTACAAAAAAAGTCTGAGGTCTTGGCTGATTTCTTTTGATTTTCCGATGATGTCAAGCAAAGAGGCACTGAGTTTGAAGTTAGGCCTTGAAATACATCCACAGGTACACCTCCAATTGACTCAAATCATGTCAATTAGCCTATCAGAAGCTCATAAAGCCATGACATAATTTTCTGGAATTTTCCAAGCTGTTTAAAGGCACAGTCAACTTAGTGTATGTAAACTTCTGACCCACTGGAATTGTGATACAGTGAACTATAAGTGAAATAATTGTTGGAAAAATGACTTGTGTCATGTACAAAGTAGATGTTCTAACCGACTTGCCAAAACTGTAGTTTGTTAACAATAAATATGTGTAGTGGTTGAAAAACAAGTTTTAATGACTCCAACCTAAGTGTTGTAAACTTCCGTCTTCAACTGTATTATGCGAGAAACTGCGATGGAAAGGCTTTTATGCACAAATATTGATATAATAACCATCATATCAAAGTGAACTTGGAGTCACGCGATGATATGTGGTCATCCCACTACGACTCAATAAACCATGCAGTTTATTTGGCTACAGATTAAATAAATGATGATGAACTTCACAGGTTGGTGAAAGAGCAAGGTGATGAGTTTGATGCTCCTTTCTAGTAAATATCGAGAGTCTTATTCTGGTGACATGATGATTTATGCTTGTCCCCCGTTTTGACCACTAAAAATATGAATAATCTCATCATGTAGACTAGCCAACTCACACAGCCTACCTGCACTGTATCTGTGAACTGTAGGCTAGAGCGTACGTGTCAAGACCAGAGTGGTCACATTTGCTATTTAACGCAACAGTTTGTGACAAAACTATCGTTAGAGTTGAAAATGCAGTGGAAACACATTGAACTTTTGATTTTCATT
Source organism: Oncorhynchus masou masou (assembly GCF_036934945.1). Taxonomy (NCBI): domain Eukaryota; kingdom Metazoa; phylum Chordata; class Actinopteri; order Salmoniformes; family Salmonidae; genus Oncorhynchus; species Oncorhynchus masou. The sequence continues at coordinate 41,078,541 of NC_088236.1, read as the reverse complement.
CGGTACGTGAAAACTTAGTGCACACAAAATGTACCTTTTTTTGCTTATGTCATCACGCACTGATTTTTATCCGCAACAAGTCAGTTTGGTGGAAACACAACACTGGTGGGAAAACATGCAGATTTTCTTTTTGCAGATTTTTTTGAATATTCGCATGAAACTATCGCCAAGTGGATGGAAACCTAGCTACTGAGATCTCTTCTAGCCATGGTAGTCAAAATAATGGGCAACTGGGCATTTTTATATATGACCCTAAGCATGATGGAACGTTTTAATTGCTTAATTAACTCAGGAACCACACCTGTGTGGAAGCACCTGCATTCATTACATTTCCTTTATTTTGTCAGTTTCCTGTACATATAAGTCATATACTCACAAATACTTGAGCTTTGCTTGATATAGTTTGCCCAGTACAATGGCAACTCCAAGCTAAATCAGGTACACCTCAGATACTTTCAAGTATTTGATTTATGTACTTGACGTGGGGCTGATATGTTTTCAACCTCATACTGTGCGCTAACCATGATGCTTGTGTGCGTTGTTCTGTGATGCAGTGGCTCCAGAGCTGTTGGACCAGGGGGCCAACATCTGGCAGCCCATCCCCAGGAAGTCCTCCTACTCATCCTGTACCCAGGGCAGCTTCTCAGATGGAGGACCCCCCAACGGTTGCAACCATGAAAGGTCAGAGACGGACACACACTGGTGGTTACCCAGACATCATCCCTGGCATTTAGCGATTCCACTGACCTAAACTAGTATTTGAACCCGGGTCTGTGGTGCTCGTATCCTTCTCAGGTCAGTAGGATCGGTAAAGGCTGAAGATCGAAGAGAAGGCATTATGGAGGACACTTTGATTTATATGCTGTTTCCCTCTACAGAGCCCCTTTGAAGCTGCTGTGTGACCAAATGAAGTATCAGATAATCTCCCGGGCATTCTACGGCTGTATGTGATTGTGAACACAACTCTTCTATCTTTTCTACCCCTAGATGATTTGCTACGCGTTGCAATGTATTTTAATTTCAAATAGTTCATCAATTAGCCTAGTGTCCAACTAATAATTAGGTGTCGGATGTTTGAACGCCTTATTAAATACTTTATCTCAGAAAGGAGGATCATTTGAAAGCGGTTATGTTTTTATATTTCAGGGCTAGCTTATTGTCGTCAACTGTCCACTGTACGTACACACCTCTCGGCCCTGGTCAACCACACTATCGTGGCACCCGATGTGCCCTGCGATGCCTTCACGGGCCTCACCGCTGAGGTGTGGCAGAGGTTCCTTCAGGACTGCACTGTAAGTATCACCATCGCATGATTAGCAGCTTTGCTAACATCATCAGAGATACACACTGTACAGTACCAACCAGCCCAAACCCCCTGGCGACGAGATGCACACGCACGTACACATACACACACTCATCTATATTCACCCATTAATCATCAAATCACTCACCACATTCTTACTCACACAACCAAACGTATGCAAGGGTGGCTTGCCATTAAGATCAACAGCAGACATTTGCATGGGTGGGATTCAGTTGACTAATCAACCAATGGGTGGGATTCAGTTGACTAATCAACCAATGGGTGGGATTCAGTTGACTAATCAACCAATGGGTGGGATTCAGTTGACTAATCAACCAATGGGTGGGATTCAGTTGACTAATCAACCAATGGGTGGGATTCAGTTGACTAATCAACCAATGAGAGGGATTCAGTTGACTAATCAACCAATGAGAGGGATTCAGTTGACTAATCAACCAATGGGTGGGATTCAGTTGACTAATCAACCAATGAGAGGGATTCAGTTGACTAATCAACCAATGAGAGGGATTCAGTTGACTAATCAACCAATGGGTGGGATTCAGGTGGCTAATAATCTATCTGGTTCATCCATGTGTGTCCAATCCTGTGTTTGTACAGTCCTACTGTCTGTATTCAATCTGGACATTTAGCTAAAAGGGCTAGATTATGGGCTCCCGCACAGCGGTCTAAGGCACTGCATCTCAGTGCTTGAGGCGTCACTACAGACACCCTGGTTCGATTCCAGGCTGTATCACAACCGGCCGTGATTGGGAATCCCATAGGGGGGCACACAATTGGCCCAGCGTCGTTCGGGTTTGGCCAGGGTAGGCCGTCATTGTAAGTAAGAATTTGTTCTTAACCGATTTGCCTAGTTAAATATTTTTTTATTATGTATTATACATTATTCAACAGTGAATTAGGACCCCCACTGACATCCAGTGGTACACAACCATTCTGCAGAATAATTGATCTACTCTAGATAAGCCACTGGCCTGCTTTTTTTTTTGTAGACAACGTGCTCTTGTGAATTGTTTTATGTCAGTGTACAGTATATGTAAACGTTAGTCTATTCATGTGTGGGTACGTCGTTGTGTGTACTGTACAGTATATTCCGACCTGGTCTCACCTGGCACAGTAGAACCAATGGAATAGTCCTAAAAGTGAAACCCGCACTCTAGACAGGCTCGATCAAACTCACAAAACTAGTAACTTAAAGAAAACGACTACTACTGGTATTTGAACCCAAGTCTGTACAGAGGCCTTTCTATATCTCATTCACTGAGGTCTGTCCCTCTCTGCTCTCCAGGCCTATAACGAGCAGGAGCTGCTGCGCCTGGTGTACTTCGGCGGTGTTGATCCTTCGCTGCGTAAGGAGGTGTGGCCCTTCCTCCTGGGCCACTACCAGTTTGGCATGTCTGAGTCTGACAGGAAAGAGGTAGGTGTCATCCTTGTCATTTTAGATGTCACCACCAAAACCCCTTGACCTCCAACCCCTGACTCTTGCCCTGTGACACTGCAGGTGGATGAGCAGGTGCGGGCGTGCTACGAGCAGACCATGAGCGAGTGGCTGGGCTGCGAGGCCATCGTGCGGCAGCGGGAGAAGGAGCAGCATGCAGCGGCGCTGGCTAAGTGCTTGTCTGTCTCGGCCAGCGTGGATAATCCCAACCCTGTCCAGAGAATGCTGCACCATGACTCCAGCATCAGCAATGAGGTGGCGCGCACGCGCCTGTCCACACGCACACATAGCCTTGTGGCACACATGATACCCGGTGGTCCAATATGTTGTTTTGACCAAGATGTTCGATCTCCAACGCCTCAAAGTACAAAGCATATAGTGAAGTGTTCACTTGGGTCACCAATAATACACAGCCTTTATGACAGTTACGTATCATTGCATGCAGGCCTACAGAATCACTTGTCCACATTAGAATGTTGTGTTGTGCCAGGTTTTTATTGACCTGTTTTCTCCCCTGTTGGTTCTCTGGTACTAACCATGCCAGTCCTCCCGGAGCTGCAGCTCAGACAGACAGAGCCTGGCTCGCCTGCAGAGTGACTCCAGCAGCAGCACCCAGGTACCCCTCACGCACTCTGAGAGTCCTATTAAATACTGCAGATGAAATGTTACATTGATTTTGTATGTCATTCTATCTCCCTCTATGCTCACATAATTGAAAGTAGCTATTATTCATAATAATTAACCATACGAATAATAACACACACAGGGCTGAATACACACTTGCAGGTGATTCTACAAAAGTTTAGCAAATTACAGTCCCATTCCCGCAAAAACAATTTAAAAAACGCTTGAGTCTCCAAACTTAGGACATTTATTTACATCATGATATGTTCTTATTCAATCCAAGGCAATAAAACATATTGTACAAAGTAATATAGTACACAATATAGGAAAAAGTAATTGTTTATAGTGAGCGGTGGCTGTCCCGAACCCTGACTCCTGAGCTTCATAGAAAATAAAGCAATTCATGATTTGAGTTGTATTGTTACATTGAAATACACTGATCTAATAAGTAGTTTGGTTTCTTTTTAAACAGCTTTCTCAGAAAGGCTGTCCCAACTTTTGATGTCACTACTGAAACACACATGTTAGAAGACCTTAGAATAAATGTGCCTTAAGTCACACCCCTGCGAGACTGTACCCCACATGGTGAGTCGTCTGTCCTGCAAACCTTTAGGAGAAAATCAGTGAGCAAGTTGGTAAATCTTCATGTATTTTTTTTACAGTGTTACCTTTGTATCAAGAAGTATAAGAAGTACGCCTTTGTGACTAAAATATATGTTTGCTAGGATGTACATCCGTCCAAATGGAAGATAGCTAACTATGGGGATTCTTTTAAATAAAAAATAAGTCAAAATTGTAGAAACTGAAATGGTCACAACTGAGACAATTGACACCATTAGAGATATATTTGTATCTCTGGCAGTATGGCGTTTGTGACAGCATGGGCAGCGCCATTGAGGATAAATCCCTTCTAAAGTTGCATGTGACGTGCTCTACCAACTGAGCTACAGAAGACCACCATGTGGGTAGGGAACAAGTGTACACTTCAGGAAAAAGTGTAGAGTATTGAAATGAATAGCCAACAGGGGGGCTCCCAAATCTATTTGGCCAAAACATAGATGTCTATAATGTGCCCTACTGTACTCAAATTTACTCTATTTGAGTTTCTTACAATTGAAGAAAGGGCCTATGGACTCTTGATTTAGTGGTCTTGGTCTTGAGACATAACAAAAATAAAGTCTTATCTCACTGGGTCTGGATCTTGGGACGAATGTCCTGGTATAAATATTGTTATTGGCCTGGATATTACCTTAGTCTTTGGTTTACAAACCATAGGCAACCCAATTTGAAGAAGGCAATGCTCTCTGATGATTGGCTGATCACTCTCAACCCATCGCAATCCCTACCCATTGGACCCAAGTAATAATTGAAACATCTAACAACATCATTAATTGGATGTATAAGTAATTCAATCAATTAACATGTTTCAGATTCATACAGTCAACAGAGAACAATAGAGATTATATTTCTATAAATTCAGTTTAAAAAATCTAGTTAAATGGTATGCAAATAGCATTTATAAAATCTACAGTATCAGTCAAAAGTTTGGACACACCTAATCATTCAAAGGTTTTTCTTTATTTTTACTATTTTCTACATTGTAAATTAATAGTGAAGACATCAAAACTATGAAATAGTGACACAGTCCCCGGTTCGATCCCAGGCTGTATCACATCCAGCCGTGATTGGGAGTGTCACGGATCCCTCCGGAACTTTCATTACGCACACCTGTCCCCTATTCCCACTGATTAGTACTTGTATAAGTGTGCCCTTTGATTTCCATCCATTGGTGCGTGTGAATACCTGTGCTGTGTGGTTTGGGCTTTTGTGCCCATGTGGATTGCGCAGATGAATACAGGTCTCGTCCTGTGTGTTAATCATTGTGCACGTGTTATTTATTCAAGGTACTCCTCGCTCTTTTGTTTTGGGTTTCTACCTTGTGTTTCGTTACGTGTTTGTTTGGTCTTTGTCCCTGTGCCTTTACACGGGACGCCGTAATTTGGGCTTAATAAAAAAACTATTATGCGTTCCTGCGCCTGTCTCCAGAATCTCTTCATACCAACGTGACAGGGTGTCTCATAGGGCGGTGCACAATTGGCCTAGCATCGTCTGGGTTTGGCCGAGGTAGGCTGTCATTGTAAATAAGAATTTATTCTTAACTGGCTTGCCTAGTTACATAAATATTGGAATAAACACTCTTGGAATTCTCTCAACCAGCTTCATGAGGAATGCATTTCCAACAGTCTTGAAGGAGTTCCCACATATGCTGATCACTTGTTGGCTGCTTTTCCTTTACTCTGCGAACCAACTCATGCCAAACCATCTCACTTGGGTTGAGGTTGGGTGATTGTGGAGGTCAGGTCATCTGATGCAGCCCTCCATCACTCTCCTCGGTCAAATAGCCCTTACACAGCCTGGAGGTGTGTGTTTTGAGTCAAAGGATAGTCCCACTAGGTGCAAATGGGATGGCATATTGCTGCAGAATGCTGTGGTAGCCATGCTGGTTAAGTGTGCCTTGAATTCTAAATAAATCACTAACAGTGTCACCAGCAAAGCACCCCACACCATCACACCTCCTCCTACATTCTTCAAGGTGGGAACCACACATGCAGAGATCAACCGTTCACCTACTCACAGAGACACGGAGGTTGGAACCAAAAATGTAAATTTTGGACCAAAGGACAGATTTCCACCAGTCTACTGTCCATTGCTTGTGTTTCTTGGCCCAAGCAAATCTCATATTTTTGGTGTCCTCTAGTAGTGGTTTCTTTGAAGCAATTTGACCATGATGGCCCGATTCACCCAGTCTCCACTAAATAGTTGATGTTGAGATGTCTGTTACTTGAACTCTGTGAAGCATTTATTTGGGCTGCAATCTTGAGTTGCAGTTAACTCTAACTTATCTCTGCAGCAGAGGTAACTCTGGTTCTTCCTTTCTTGTGGCATTCCTCGAGAGCCAGTTTCATCATAACGCTTGATGGTTTTTGTGACTGCACTTGAAGAAAATTTAAAGGTTCTTGACATTTTCTAGATTGACTGATGTTCATGTCTTCAAGTAATGATGGACTGTTGTTTCTCTTTGCTTATATGAGTTGTTATCGCCTTAATAGCTATTTGGTATTTCACCAAATAGTGATATCTTCTGTATGCAACCCCTTGTCACAGCACAACTGATTGGCTCAAACACATTAAGAAGGAAAGAAATTCTACAAATGAACTTTTAACAAGGCACACCTTTTAATTGAAAGACATTCCAGGTGACTACCTCGTGAAGCTGGTTGAGAGAATGCCAAGAGTGTGCAAAGCTGTCAAGGCAAAGGGTGACTAATTTGAAGAATCACAAATATAAAATCCATTTTGATTCGTTTTACACTATTTTGGTTACTACATGATTCCATAGTTTGTCTTCACTATTATTCTACAATGTAGAAAATAGCAAAAAATAAAAACCCTTGAATGAGTAGGTGTGTCCAAACTTTTGACTGCTACTGTATCTGTAATAGAAGGTTAATAAAATTACTACTGTGCATGGTTCTCCCTTCATTGCAACTTTCTCACTGTTTTGGTAGTGACAAATTTAGTGGGGTGATAAGGAATTCAGGTATATATTGTATGTTGGAATAGTTTTTCTTCCAACCCCCAATTTGCACCACTTCTGTAGCATGACTCATACACTAAAGCTGCTTAGTCCCACAATACTGAAAAGTGTAGAACGCAATCACTATTTTCATGGAAATATGTTGTATTATGGCTTCAAGATAAGCATCTTGGAGCGCCTCCAAAAGCTAGACATTGTTCCGACACACAATTTGTTGCTTTTTTTATACATTTAATCTTTCAATTTTGGTCGTTTTATACAACTATAATATTCCTAATGTTGCACACCTATGTAAAAAAGAAAATGACGGCGAAGGGTAAAAACCCTGGGATTCCAGTGTTGGTAGAAACAAATGTCAAAGCCAACTGTCCTAGGTGGTGCATTTGCAGTGGTTCATAGATGTCAGCACCTGTAAGATGAGACTTTGGGGAAAGTTTAAGGAGCGTGGACATGTTTTAAAGGAAAAAAGGAGGGTAAGGAGAAGCTATGGATGTTTTCTCTTTATGATATGACAAGGGCGTGGACAGACTGCTCCTTGAGAAGATGGGGTGTGTTCTGTGATGTTTAACGTGCACCGGACAGTGCGTTGGAAGCAGTGTTAGGGTTGTATAAGAAGTTGCTGAGGACTGGGGCGATACCTGCTGGGTGGAGACCGTGTGGTGGTCCAGAATTGTCAATGTGGTTTGAAGTGGACAATGGTACTTCTCAGGGACGTGTGGTTAGTCCTGTGTTGTTCACCCTGATGATAGATTATATACTTATGGGACAGGGACTGAGTGTGGCCTTGTATGCTGATGATGGGACTGGATGGGGGAGAGGTAGGAATGTGAAATATGTGATGAGGAAGAACTTGTGGGAGTTGTGGAAGATCGGTCTCTAACATGGTGGTTCAGGACGTCTGTGGACCTGCTTTATGGTGTTTGTATAGGAGGAAGGTTAAAGATGTTAGGCTGCAAATATACGTTCAGGATATAGATCGGGTGTCTGAGTCGAAGTATTTCGAGTATGTGGTTTGATGAGAGGCTTACGTGGAAGAGACATGTTGAGTATATTGAAGATAGGGGAGGAAGGTGTAGAACCTCATGAGGGCAGTGGCAGGATGTGATTGGGGGTTGGATAGACAAACACTGTTGTATATGTATCAGGCATTGAGCAGGTCATCTTTGGATTATGGGTGCTTTGTATATGGATCGGCAGCCAAAACGGTACTACAGCGCCTGGATAGGATACAGTCAAGGGCCCTGAGAGTGTGTGTTGGTGCCTTCAGGACGACACCACTTCTTGAGGCATTGCAGGTGGATAGTGGGGAACTGGCACTGAGGATAAAGCGGGACAAACTTGCATTAGCGTATTCGGAAAGGTTGGAAAGGAGTTCAAAAAGATATCCTGCGGTCATGGCAAATGGGCAATGTTGGGACCGAGGAGTGGGTAAGCAGAAGGGTGGACAATTGGGCAGAAAGTGGTAGAATATGGACCAGGGGAGAGCGAGAAAGGGCCGGCAATTGCATTGGGGAACGTTCCTCCGTGGTTGTTTCCGAAACCAAGTGTAGCTGTCGATATGATTGAGGGAAGGTGAAGACATGAGACGGGGTGTGGAGATGTATACATATATACACACTACCGTTCAAAAGTTTGGGGTCACTTAGAAATGTCCTTGTTTTTGAAAGAAAAGCCCTTTTTTTGTCCATTTAAAATAACATCAAATTGATCAGAAATACAGTGACATTGTTAATGTTGTAAATGACTATTGTAGCTGGAAACGGCTTTTTTTTAAATGTTTTTATTTTTTTAATGGAATATCTACGTAGGCGTACAGAGGCCCATTATCAGCAACCATCACTCCTGTGTTCCAATGGCATGTTGTGTTAGCTAATCCAAGTGTATCATTTTACAAGGCTAATTGATCATTAGAAAACCCTTTTGCAATTATGTTAGCAAGGCTGAAAGCTGTTATGCTCATTAAAGAAGCAATAAAACTGGCCTTCTTTAGACTAGTCGAGTATCTGGAGCATCAGCATTTGTGGGTTCAATTACAGGCTTAAAATGTTCAGAAACAAAGAACTTTCTTCTGTATCTCGTCAGTTTATTTTTGTTCTGAGAAATGAAGGCTATTCCATGTGAGAAATTGATAAGAAACTGAAGATCTAGAACAACACTGTGTACTAATCCCTTCACAGCACAGTGCAAACTGACTCTAACCAGAATAGAAAGAGTGGGAGGCTCCGGTGCACAACTGAGCAAGAGGACAAGTACATTAGTGTCTAGTTTGAGAAACAGACACCTCGCAAGTCCTCAACTAGCAACTTCTTTAGATAGTAGCCGCATAACACGTGTGTGTGTGTGTGTGTGTGTATGTATGTACAGTTGAAGTTTACATACTGTACGTCTTAGCCAAATACATTTAAACTCAGTTTTTCACAATTCCTGACATTTAATCCTATTAAAAATTCTTCACAAGGTCCTTTGCTGTTGTTCTGGGATTGATTTGCTAGTTTCGCACCAAAGTACGTTCATCTCTAGGAGACAGAACACGTCTCCTTCCTGAGCGGTATGGCGGTTGCGTGGTCCCATGGTGTTTATACTTGCGTACTATTGTTTGTAAAGATAAACGTGGTACCTTCAGGAGTTTGGAAATTGCTTCCAAGGATGAACCAGACTTGTGGAGGTCTACAATTTTTTTTCTGAGGTCTTGGCTGATTTCTTTTGATTTTCCCATGATGTCAAGCAAAGAAGCACTGAGTTTGAAGATAAGCATTGAAATACATCCACAGGTACACCTCCAATTGACTGAAATAATGTCAATTAGCCTATCAGAAGCTTCTAATGCCATGACATAATTTTCTGAAATTTTCCAAGCTGTTTAAAGGCACAGTGAACTTAGTGTATCTAAACTTCTGACCCACTGGAATTGTGATACTTCTGAAATAATCGGTCTGTAAGCAATTGTTGGAAAAACTACTTGTGTCATGCACAAAGTAGATGTCCTAACCGACTTGCCAAAACTATAGTTTGTTATCAAGAAATGTGTGGAGTGGTTGAAAAACGAGTTTTAATGACTCCAACCTAAGTGTACGTACACTTCCGACTTATGTATGTATGTATTTTAGAAAATCATTTTTAATTTATTTTTAAGGATATATATATATATATATATATATATATATATATATATATATATATATACACACACACACACACACACACACACACACACACACACACACACAGATGGTTCAAAGGATCCAGTCAGTGGTAGGGAGGGGGCAAGAGTGTATATCCCAGATTTCAATGTTAGAGTATGTAAGTGGTTAACTGATTATGTGTCAGTGTAGGTGGCCGAGTTGATGGCCATGATTCTAGGTTTGAGATGGGTGGAGGAGGTGAAGCCATTCAGAGTGGTGATCTGCTCTGATTCAGCTGCAGTGTTGAGTAGTGTGAAGACGGGCAGGTCGGATAGGGGAGACTTGTGTATGGAAATGATGGAGCTGTTAATGGGATTGGAGAGGATGGGAGTGGTGGTAAGTTTTTGTTGGGTTCCTTCCCAAGTGGGTGTGGAGGGTAATGAGAAGGCTGATGTGGTGGCTAAGAGTGCGGTGAGCCGAGAGGGTAGATATTCCGGTCCCGTTGGGCCGTAGGGAAGTTAAGTACTTGATCCAGGCAAAAGGGCTCGATCTTTGGCAAAGCGAGTGGGATGCTAATAGTGATAGGAGGCAATTTTATTGCATGCACCAGTCAGCTAAGGAAGAGGTGGGGAGTATGGGATGTAGTGCTGAATAGACTACAGTTTGGGCACACGGGTTTGAATGCCATTTTGTGAATGATTGGGTGACATGAAACAGGTCTGTGTGATGAGTGTTTAATGGAGGAAACGGTGGACCATGTGTTGATATTTTGTGAACTGTATGACGTAGATAGGGAGAGGTTGTGTGAAAGAGTTAGAGAGGCTGGACGGGGTTGGGGTTGTGTAGTGGGGGGAGGAAAGGGGAGGGAAATGTTGTCTAGGGCTCTATTTCACTTTCTTAGAGAAAATTGAATGAGGTAGGCTGTGACTGGCCTCACACTCCGGTACAGTAGGTGGCGGTGTATGTACCTTAAGTTGGATGCGATCCACCAACCCAATCTCAAAGAAGAAGAAAAGTTTGGGAAAAGCTGCTCTAGTCTATTACAGTTATATTTATATTGTTATATTATGTGTAAAGGGATCTTTTGCTTTTTTGAACCAGTATTCCTCAACCCCACATTATCTCGCCTGCTCAAAACCACACTCTCTCGCCTGCTAGTTCTTCAGTTCACATCCTCCCTTCCCTTAGCCTGCTTCCCTCTGGCTTGTTCTTTTAGGTGTTTGAGTCTGTGGAGGAGGTGGATCAGATCGAGACAGAGCCCAAGAGCAAAGAGGCCAAGCAGGTGCCCAAGATCCCCAATGGAGGAGCCCTGCCCAACGGGACCAGCTCCCCAGACTCGGGGCACCCCTCCTCTCGCAACTTCTCAGTCACCTCGGGCCTGTCAGACCGCTCTTTGAGCACAGAGGACAGCACTGCACCTGACACCACCCCTAAAAACATCACCAGCACTCCTCCACAGTTGGCCCCAGCCCCACAGAGCCCAGTCAAAGCCCATGAGGAAGAGTTGGAGGCAGATAGCCCAAAAGCCCAACCCCCAGCCCTGCAGGAGGAGAAGGACCTCCAGGCCAAGGACCCACCAGAGAAGGAGGAAAAAGAGAGTGTGACCGAAGTGACCCAGGAGATTGAGGGCAACGAGACAGAAGTGCCAGATATAGAAATAGACAAAAATACAGTGACAGTAGAGCCAGTAGAAACAGAAATGCCAGAAGTAGAAATTGACAAGAAGACAGAGGTGCTAGAGATTGAAATGGACAAAAACACAGAGACAAGGGAGGACAAGGCAGCAGACCTAAGTGCGTTAGAGAGCCAGAAAATAGAGGAAGAAAATACATCCGTGACTGGACCTGCCGAGAAAGAAGAGGTAAGGATCAATGAAAAGGGGGACATTGAGTTACCGAAAGCAGAAGTGGATGCTGTAGAAGAAACGGTGAAGTCCAAAACAGATGAGTTCAAAACAATGGAGGCTAAAGAGCCTGAGACAGAAGTGGTAAAAATGTTGGATGGAGAGCCAACCATGCGAGCAGACACAGAGGAGTTGCAGTCACTGGAAACAGAGACATTAACTCAAGAGTCAAGAGAAACAGAGGACGAAGGATCAGAACCAGAGTCTGTAGATCCAGAAGAGAATGAAACATCCCAAACAAACCATAGAGAGCCAAAAGAGGAGAAGGCATTGACATCAACGATGACTGCAGAAGCAATGGAGGACAAGACATCAGAATTCGAGGTTGAGCAAACTTCGGAGGCTGGAAAAACAAAGAGTGCTGAAACATCGGAAGTAAAGGAAGCCGAAGGAAAGACTATGGAAAAGACAGAAACTGAGAAAGAAGTAGAAGCCAATGAGACTGTAAAATTTGAAGAGGTAACCGAAACAAAGGGGGTTAAGACGATGTCACATGAAGAAGTTGCAGAGGAAAACGTGGAGGACATTACAAAATCTAAGGAAGTGGGAAAAAGAGAGGAGGAGACCAAGCGGTCAGCGACGGAGAAGAATACAAGCCCCGTAGCAGACACCAGGGTGGCAAGGGCAATGGAAGCATTTGGTAGCACCACCCAGAGTGAGGAGGCTCTGGCCACCACGGAATCTGAGGAGTCTCCTTCAGCCATTGAGATGGCAAACGTCTCCATTGCCCCACTGTGGGACCGGATGGGTCCGTGCGACAGTTCCGGGGTCGGGGCTGCTCTCTCTGAGGGCTCAGTCCCCCATCTGGAGCTCCAACTGGAGGAGGAGGAGCAGTGCAAAACCAGCCCAGAGGGCACAGAGTCCATCTTGTCTGAGGAGCCTGAGATGGAGAGCATCTTCCCACAATTTGACTCCCTGACCGTGGGCAGAGAGCTGACAAACGAGGACATCTCTCCAGTGTCATCCATCGGAACCACGTATTCTGTAGGCACCTGACATTTTATTTTCGTAATAATTGAGATTTATTTTGCTTTTTGTTTTTCCAGTTAAGAGTAAGTTATGCTTAAACATTTTGTGTGTGTGGGGGGGTTGTGCCTTTGTTGTAGCAAGAGCTTTTGGACATGTACACGATGAACCTGCACCGCATTGAGAAGGATGTCCAGAGGTGTGACAGGAACTACTGGTACTTTACCCCTGCCAACCTGGAGAAACTGCGCAACATCATGTGCAGGTAAAATAAAAACCATGTCTTTCATGATTCTCTAGTGTTCTTTTGCCGAAAGGTTTCGAAATAATCTATAAGTCATTATGTTATGTGTGGAGCTCAATGTCAAATGGGAAAATAGGAAGAATGAATGAGTTACACCCGCACGTGATGCCGACTTCTCTTCTCAGCTATATCTGGCAGCACCTGGAGATTGGCTATGTGCAGGGCATGTGTGACCTGCTGGCTCCCCTCCTTGTCATTCTGGATGATGGTGAGTTAACGCCGTTGAGGCAAGGCTGTGACTGTGTGTGGTCCTCCCTCACTCTCCTCCTTGGTATTTGCGATATGAATTTTGCGATGGAAGAAAAATGTGTCAACCTTCATGATTATTTTGCCTTACGAAATTTGATTTGATCAGTCCTTTTTTTTTTTACTCACACACATACAGCTGTAGGATCTTAATTTGATCACTCTTTTGTTGCTGAAAATTGCAGGAAGTGCAGATGAGCTTCGTGATTTACATAATTTCACTGAAAACCCACACTAACGCACAGTTATATTAACGGTATTTCACTTCATGTAGCCTACTTTTGGACAGTTAATAGCCTAACCACCAATCAAGGAACATAACTGATAAAACATTCAAATCCTGTTTCGACAGGATTATTTTTTCTGTGGCAATAGGTCAAATTAAGATTCTACATAAGCTTAGTCAAATGACAATCAGTCAATGAGACTCATCATAGACTATCTCTATATCATACGGCAGTATTGGAATGTGAAGAAAGAGTACAATGAATATAATCTTATGAAACAGAGGACAGGGATACTGTTGTGCTTCAGGGAGGGCAACAGAAGTAGCCATGGAAGTGGACCGCTCAACATTTCTTTCTTCAATCTCTCTCCCGGTCTTTCCTCATCTCTCCCTGTGTCTTTTTTCTCTCTCTCTCTCTCTCTCACTCAGAGGCCATGGCCTTCAGCTGTTTCACTGAGCTCATGAAGCGGATGAATCAGAACTTCCCCCATGGCGGTGGCATGGACACTCAATTTGCCAACATGCGCTCTCTCATCCAGGTGAGGCCATGGAGACACTTTATAACTTCTATATATACACTAATGTATGTATTCAGACACTTGACTTTTTCCACATTTTGTTATATTACAGCCTTGTTCTAAAATGAAGGGAAAAACAATTGAATTCATCAATCTACACACAATAGTCCATAGTGACAAAGCAAAAATGTTTGCACGTTTTTTGTAAATGAATACAATAAATAAACTGAAATATCACATTTACATAAGTATTCAGATCCTTTACTCAGTACTTTGTTGAAGTACCTTTGGCAGCGATTACAGCATAGTTTTTTGGGGTATAACGCTACAAGCTTGGCACACCTATATTTGCGGAGTTTCTCCCATTCTTCTCTGCAGATCCTCTCAAGTTCTGTCAGGTTGGATGGGGAGCATCTCAGCAGAGCTATTGTCAGATGTTTCCAGAGATGTTTTATTGGGTTCCAGTCTGGGTTCTGGCTGGGCCACATGGACATTCAGAGACTTTTCCCGAAGCCACTCCTGCGCTGTCTTGGCTATGTGCTTAGGGTCATTGTCATCTTGGAAGGCGAACCTTCGCCCCAGTCTGAGGTCCTGAGCACTCTGGAGCAGGTTTTCATCAAGGATCTCTCTGTACTTGGCTATGTTCATCTTTCCCTCGATCTTGACTAGTCTCCCAGTCCCTGCCACTGAAAAACATCCCCACAGCATGATGCTGCCACCACCATGCTTCACTGTAGGGATGGTGCCAGGTTTCCTCCAGACATGATGCTTGGCATTCAGGCCAAAGAGTTCAATCTTGATTTCATCAGACCAGAAAATATTTTTCTAGTGGTCTGAGAGTCCTTTATGTGCCTTTTGGCAAACTCCAAGCGGGCTGTCATGTGTCTTTTACCGAAGAGTGGCTTCCGTCTGGTCACTTTACCATAAAAGCCTGATTGGTGGAGTGCTGCAGAGATGGTTGTACTTCTAGAAGGTTCTCCCATTTCCACAGAGGAACTCTGGAGCTTTGCCAGAGTGACCATCGGGTTCTTGGTCACCTCCCTGAGCAAGGCCCTTATCCCTGATTGCTCAGTTTGGCCGGACGGCCAGTTCTAGGAAGAGTCTTGGTGGTTCCTAAGTTCTTCCAATTAAGAATGATGGAGGACACTGTGTTCTTGGGGACCTTCAATGCTGAATACATTTTTCAGTACCCTTCCCCAGATCTGTGCCTCGAAACAATCCTGTCTCGGAGCTCTACGGACAATTCCTTAAACCTCATGACTTGTTTTTTGCTCTGACATGCACTGTCAACCGTGAGACCTTATAGAGCCAGGTGTGTGCCTTTCCAAATCATGTCCAATCAATTAAGTTGACCACAGAAACATCTCAAGGATGAACAATGGAAACAGGATGCACCAACAAAGGAGGGACCAACTCCATATTAATTCCCATTATACTTTTAGTCAAGTATTGTATAATTTGGCCTGCATCCAGTTTTCATGAATAGTAGGATACAGTGAATATAACACATCCAACTTTATTCTCCACTAACCTCCCCCTCCTCTCTTCCCCGACCCTTTTCATCTACTCCCCCCAACCCATCCCTCTTCCTTCAACTGTCTGTTTGCCCTCTCCCCTCCTCCTTCCTCTCTCCTCTTATCCCTCTGTAGATCCTGGATTCTGAGCTCTTTGAGCTAATGCACCAAAATGGCGACTACACCCACTTCTACTTCTGCTACCGATGGTTCCTTCTAGACTTAAAGCGTGGTAATAATTACATCCTGCTATTAGGGGATTTTATACCATAGAAAATGCCAATTAAACTTAGGGGAGAGTGTTTTCATACCGTCAACCAAATGTCAAACAGCAAAGAAGAAGGCTAACAAGACCTAGTTCTAATGAGCCGTTTACACATCAAAGATATGGCAAGATCACTCGGGAAAAACAGGCCCCCCTGGGTAACTAGGGGGGCCCTGCCTTGGTTGGGTAACTGATTCAGGGTCGGCCCTAGCCTTTTGGGGGCCCTAAGCGAGAATTCGTTGGGGGGCCCACCCACCTGGCAAAATATTTTAGTCCCCCCCCCCCCCTTAACGACAAAGACGAGTTAATTTTCTGCAATTGTACAGAGTCATTTTCTTTTCAGTTTTCAAGCCAATTACCTGAAATCCGACACATTTTGCCATGACTTATGCCATATTATTGATATCTGAGTGAGAGTGACGAACAAGATCAATGGGGGCCACCCGGGGCCTATGATTTGTTAATCCGGCTCTGCCATACCCCAACCACACCTGACTTCTGCATCCACTGTACCTTTTTCTTTCTCAGAGCTGGTGTATGATGATGTGTTTGCGGTGTGGGAAACCATCTGGGCAGCAAAGTACGCCTCCTCTGGCCACTTTGTCCTCTTCATCGCTCTGGCGCTGGTGGAGGTCTACCGGGACATCATTCTGGAGAACAACATGGACTTCACCGACATCATTAAGTTTTTCAACGGTACACCGTCTTAACAATGAAATCAACATTCATTCAATTGTTTGTGGAGCATTGGAAGTCTGGAGTCTTTTTTCACACAGCTGCACTAGTTTAAAAGTTACCCTTCACCGCGATGCAGGTGGTTTTTAAGAAAATCAAACTTAAAATTGAGCCTGCTCCCACAGTGCAGTGACGCTAGCAAAAGAGAAACTAAAACGTTTCAACCAGCATATCGAGAGCTTAGGACAGTGGAATCACAGTGGAATCAACACTACGTGTTGTGGTTACTCAACTGTCGAAGTTGATTTCCGTTAACTGTATGAGTGAAAAAGACATGGGTGAGGCCTCATCATTCTTCCCAGAATGCTTTGTTGCAGGTAGATTTTTTATAATTCATTGTTTTAGTATCTACGTTTCTGAATGCACATTGATTGATTAATTGATCTTATACTATACAAAGATAAGTAACTTACATTTTTCTAAACTAATCCAATCTGTAAATGGTTGGATTTATTGCACCTGTTACTAAAATGGTTGTTCCAGTTTAGATGGTTTAGGTAATCTTGTTTAGCAAGTCCTTCACCATTGCAGTCATTCTGAATGATAAAATATTCATAGTGTTGAATATCCTCACTCTGGCTGGATTCCATTAGGAATTACTAATAACTTCACTAACCATCTTATTGTGGCTTGCAGGTCAGATGTGGCACTATATTCAGACCACAATGTTGGGGATAACCAGGCCACAACTAAAGGCATAATAAAATGTATAATATATGGTCATAGAGGGTTTACTTTGAATTTAAACTCACTCACTTAGGCAATCACTTGGTTAAGGCTTCAGGACTAGTTATTGAATGCAACAACCATGGCTCTGTCACTAAACACAGTCATGGGTGGGTATCTCTCACATTCACTTGAAAGGCATGCTGGGAAATATGCAACAAAAAAATCCTTTACTTAACTAGGCAAGTCAATGACGGCCTAGGAACAGTGGGTTAACTGCCTTGTTCAGGGGCAGAACGAGATTTTTACCTTGTCAGCTCGGGGATTCGATCTTGCAACCTTTTGGTTACGAGTCCCACTCCTCTTTCTATTCTGGTTAGAGCCAGTTTGCGTTGTTCTGTGACTGGAGTAGTACACAGCTCTGTACGAGATCTCCAGTTTCTTGGCAGTTTTTCGCATGGAATAGCCTTTATTTCTCAGAACAAGAATAGACTGACAAGTTTCAGAAGAAAGTTCTTTGTTTCTGGCCATTTTGAGCCTGTAATCGAACCCACAAATGCTGATGCTCCAGATACTCAACTAGTCTAAAGGACAGTTTTATTGCTTCTTTAATCAGAACAACAGTTTTCAGCTGTGTTAACATAATTGCAAAAGGTTTTTCTAATGATCAATTAGCCTTTTAAAATTATAAACTTAGGCTAGCTAACACAACATGCCATTGGAACACAGGAGTGATGGTTGCTGATAATGGGCCTCTGTACGCCTATGTAGATATTCCATTAAAAATATCTGCCTTTTCCAGCTACAATAGTCATTTACAACATTAACAATGTCTACACTGTATTTCTGATGAATTTGATGTTATTTTAATGGCAAAAAATGTGCTTTTCTTTTAAAAACAAGGACATTTCTAAGTGACCCCAAACTTTTGAACGGTATAATTTTAACATATTTATTGTAGCATATAAATGAATAGGCTACTTTATGGCCAACAGAGGCAAATGTACAATATCAGTTTCATTGAGGACTTTTCCCTATAAAATGAACCACGCAAGGGAGTTCCAAAACTTCCATTTCAAATTTCAATTCGGGCAGCCCCCGAGACCCAAGAACTGAGCATGCATAAAACACTTAGCTTGATACCGTTTTCTTTAAGCAAAGTCAACATTAGAATGCAGTTTAAACCAAGTCAACATTAGAATGCAGTTTAAACCACCTCAGAGCAAATGTATGTAATTCGCTCAGTTTCCCACTGCTGCTTTGTTTGTCTCCACTAAGTGTGTGTGTGCTGCTCCCTCACCTCTCGCTCACACGACTCAGACAAGTTTCCCATCAAAGTAGAAACTTGTGGCCCAACATAACAATCCGGTCACAACAGACAATGCAAGAAATATTGTGAATGCTGAACATTGTGAATGGGATTATATTTACCCGCTGTACCCAAACCCAAAATTGTATGTGTACAGTACTACAGTATACCTTTTTTATAGTAAACTGTCTAAAACCTTGCAGCAGCTAATATGAAACACTTGAATAGGGCAAAAGCTGTAGATTACAGATTCATTTTTGATGTGGAGCGTTCCACTGCTTTCATTTCCTAGAGAAATCTAAAAGTGCAATTTTTTTATTTTTTTGTGTAATTTCCCACTTTGTCAATAGCTGAAAGGGAAATAATAATGTTGAATGAGTACCTGTGCTGAGTAAGTTAATAGTTCAATGCATAACACACACACACACACACAAAATAAATATGGTATTATAGCCTTGTGCATCAATGTTGGAAGTGGTCCAGCGGGAATGAAATCTTCTCATCTCCTTTCAGAAATGGCTGAGCATCACAACAGCAAGCAGATCCTGACACTGGCCCGGGAACTGGTGTGCAAGGTGCAGACTCTCATTGAGAACAAGTGATCTCCAGGAGTCATCCACTTCTCTTCCTTCTTCCTCTTCCCCAACAGTCTTTCTTAAACATAGAGATAGATAGAGGACTCATATTTGTATCTGTTCTATTATAGCGTCTGTGACAGCATGGGCAGTGCCGTTGAGGCTATCTCCATTTCAAAGAAGTCAATTTTCTTCTTTACGATTGGCTGATCCCTCCTGATGACACGGTGCTGCCCATGCTAAAACAGCGTTTATCTATCTTCTCTATGGTCAGTTTGAACAGCTGCAACCGAACAGAGAGATCAGGGTCCAGTTCATTAGGCACCAAATGGAATAAAACAGACGGAGGGAGGCACTACTTAGACTAGTCCTATAAGAAACTGTCAATTTCATTTTCAGTCACAAAATGTTTTCAATTGCGTGCCTTGATGAACATGACTGAGATGTGCTCCACTGTTCACTGCCTTCTCCTTATCTATGTAATACCAGCCGGTACTCTGTCATTTCAGGTCATGTCATGGAACACCAAGGGAAGGGTCACTTTTACCTCCAGTTATTCTGTCAGGGAAACAGTTTGATTTATTTTTAATTGTTAACTGTGACATATACTTAGTCATCATAGGATGTATGTGGTATGCCTTGTAGACACTGGCCTGTCTTGATTGAAGTGGGGTTAGAATTAGAGGTCGACCGATTAATCGGAATGGCCGATTTCAAGTTTTAATAACAATCGGAAATCTATTTTTGGGCCCAATTTAAAAATAGATATATATTTTTTTTTTAATTGTTTTATACCTTTTATTTAACTAGGCAAGTCAGTCAAGATCACATTCTTATTTTCAATGACGGCCTAGGAACGGTGGGTTAACTGCCTCGTTCAGGGGCAGAACGACAGATTTTCACCTAGTCAGCTCGGGGGATGCAATCTTGCAACATTACAGTTAACTAGTCCAACGCAATAACGACCTGCCTCTCTCTCGTTGCACTCCACAAGGAGACTGCCTGTTACGCAAATGCAGTAAGCCAAGGTAAGTTGCTAGATAGCATTAAACTTATCTTATAAAAAAACAATCAATCATAATCACTAGTTAACTACACATGGTTGATGATATTACTAGATATTATCTAGCGTGTCCTGCGTTGCATACAATCTGACTGAGCATACAAGTATCTAAGTATCTGACTGAGCGGTGGTAGGCAGAAGCAGGCCCGTAAACATTCATTCAAACAGCACTTTTGTGCGTTTTGCCAGCAGCTCTTTGTTGTGCGTCGAGCATTGCTCTGTTTGACTTCAAGCCTATCAACTCCCGAGATGTGGCTGGTGTAAACGAAGTGAAATGGCTAGCTAGTTAGCGCGCGCTAATAGCGTTTCAAGCGTTACTCACTTTGAGCCTTCTAGTAGTTGTTCCCCTTGCTCTGCATGGGTAATGCTACTTCGATGGTGGCTGTTGTCGTTGTGTTGCTGGTTCGAGCCCAGGGAAGAGCAAGGAGAGGGACGGAAGCTATACTGTTACACTGGCAATACTAAAGTGCCTATAAGAACATCCAATAGTCAAAGGTTAATGAAATACAAATGGTATAGAGGGAAATAGTCCTATAATTCCTATAATAACTACAACTTAAAACTTCTTACCTGGGAATATTAAAGACTCATGTTAAAAGGAACCACCAGCGTTCATATGTTCTCATGTTCTGAGCAAGGAACTGAAACATTAGCTTTCTTACATAGCACATATTGCACTTTTACTTTCTTCTCCAACACTTTGTTTTGCATTATTTAAACCAAATTGAACATGTTTCATTATTTACTTGAGGCTAAATCGTTTTATTGATGTATTATATTAAGTTAAAATAAGTGTTCCTTCAGTATTGTTGTAATTGTCATTATTACAAATACATATATTTTTTTAATCGGTATCTGCGTTTTTGGTCCTCCAATAATGGTATCGGTGTTGAAAAATCATAATCGGTCGACCTCTAGTTAGAATATACATACACAAGGCTGGTTTCACAGACCCAGTTCAAATGAATATAGAAAAAAAAATTCTGCCATAGTTACTCAAGAACTGAAATATCGGTTAACCATTTTATTTCATTAAAAAAAATAAGATTAACAATTAGTCCTGGAATATTTTAAGATGTGATAGTTACCATGAATCTTTATTAAAGTGCAATTCAGTACAGGAGTAGGATTAACCTGGTTGAGTGAAATGTCCATAATGTTGGAGTTTAAACTTATATTTACAGCCTGTCTGGAGCAGTAGTTTACCTCCGTAAATTAGTTAACAGGTAAGGTCCCTGCTAAATGTGCCAAAGGACAGCATTAGGGAGAAAATTAAATCCGCTTAAATTTTCTACTGTGTTTTATAAGTAGACTACCTCGCAAGTTGTTACTGCATGTAGGTAGGTGTTCTATCACAATATATTTGAGAATTTCTTTAAACTGAAATGAAGGAAAATAATTAATTGGGTTGCTTAAAGCTGCAATCAGCAGTAGAAACAATAACAAAGCAATTTCCCCACCCCTGTTTTGGTAAAAATCTGATGGATGGGGTTTGAGAAATGTAACCACTCAAATTCATACACAGAGCTATGGATGCAAGGACTGATCCTTCCATGATACATTTATTTAACTAGAAAAGTCAGTTAAGAACAAATTCTTATTTACAATGACGGCCTACCCCGGCCAAACCTGGATGACGCCGGGCCAATTGTGCGCCGCCCTATGGGACTCCCGATCATGGCCAGTTCACCCTTTTAAAGGATAGAATATGGTAACTTCTTACAGGGAGACAGCTAAAATAGTATTTTCCTCTTCATTCCATCTTTGATTAAATCACTGGTTTCTACATTATTTGTTAAACTCCCAAATCAGCCAGGTCCTAACAGACAATTGCCACTTGTCTGTATCACCTGTAAACCTGTGTGTATGGGCACGACGTGTGGCACTGCACACTGGTAGGAGTCATGAATCAGTTGGAACCATGTCAGTAATGGGCAGAGTTTTGATTTTCTCATTCTGCCTTTTGTCTATTCTATATTATGTCTCTGTATACTGTTGTGTATGAATTGTACTTTAATGAGAACTAGACATAGGTAATTTTAAACCTTCAAAAGATCTATTTATGATACATATATGATCGTACATGTGACTTATAGTTGTCTGAGCAGAAATGAGTCCCAAAAAAACAGTTGACTATTTAACATTGGTCTTTTTTCTTTTTAAATGATTGATATACTCCAGTGAGCCACTCTATATTCTGTCAGTTGTGTTGCTTTCTCAGAACCTCGTCTTGTCTTCTGGCATTTCATGTTCCACTGTTCTTTTAGTCCACTTCTTAATGTTTATTGTTTTTCTTTTGGAGAAGTGGTTGGCTGCATTTGCAGAGAGAGTGGAAATAGGATTCCAAAAATAATTATGTATTCAGTTTTGCTTTAAAAGTTGGAACATAATGGTGAATATCCTATTAGATCGAGCACGATAGCTGGGCTGTGACAATTGCCAATCATGGTTGCCAATTTAAGGTTGGGGGATGCTTAGATCCCAGGCCAGCAAGATCAAGACATATGGATATGAATTTGGCCTTAGAAATCCATCTAAAACGGGTGAATCTAGGAAACCGATGAAGGATTAGGATGTTTTACTATATCTGTAGCCTGGCTAGTAAAGATTTGTGGGGGAGAACATGTGTGCGCTTTCATTCCCTTAAACTAATGCTAATTGTAAATGAATATGTTTCGTGAACCACCATTCCTGTTTTCCATTGCCTAGGTAGAACATCATTTCAGTTCTACCAGTGTTGTTTCATGAATGTGTTGACACCTGTTGCATTGAGTATTGATGGTTCTCTGTGAAGGCAAACTGCTGTATGTCACACCAGAATAAGAAAACCAAACAATTGTATTATCTTGTAACATCTATTTATTAGTTAACTTATTTATTTATTCATGAAGTTTCTGCTTTTGTATGTAAAGGTCATATACTTGTTACTTTGTGGTCAGTAAAAAAGAAAATACACTGCTCAAAAAAATAAAGGGAACACTTAAACAACACAATGTAACTCCAAGTCAATTACACTTCTGTGAAATCAAACTGTCCACTTAGGAAGCAACACTGATTGTCAATAAATTTCACATGCTGTTGTGCAAATGGGTTAGACAACAGGTGGAAATTATAGGCAATTAGCAAGACACCCCCAATAAAGGAGTAGTTCTGCAGGTGATAACCACAGACCACTTCTAAGTTCCCATGCTTCCTGGCTGATGTTTTGGTCACTTTTGAATGCTGGCGGTGCTTTCACTCTAGTGGTAGCATGAGACGGAGTCTACAACCCACACAAGTGGCTCAGGTAGTGCAGCTCATCCAGGATGGCACATCAATGCGAGCTGTGGCAAGAAGGTTTGCTGTGTCTGTCAGCGTAGTGTCCAGAGCATGGAGGCGCTACCAGGAGACAGGCCAGTACATCAGGAGACGTGGAGGAGGCCGTAGGAGGGCAACAACCCAGCAGCAGGACCGCTACCTCCGCCTTTGTGCAAGGAGGAGCAGGAGGAGCACTGCCAGAGCCCTGCAAAATGACCTCCAGCAGGCCACAAATGTGCATGTGTCTGCTCAAACGGTCAGAAACAGACTCTATGAGGGTGGTAGGAGTGCCCGACGTCCACAGGTGGGGGTTGAGCTTACAGCCCAACACCGTGCAGGATGTTTGGCATTTGCCAGAGAACACCAAGATTGGCAAATTCGCCACTGGCGCCCTGTGCTCTTCACAGATGAAAGCAGGTTCATACTGAGCACATGTGACAGACGTGACAGTCTGGAGATGCCGTGGAGAACGTTCTGCTGCCTGCAACATCCTCCAGCATGACCGGTTTGGCGGTGGGTCAGTCATGGTGTGGGGTGGCATTTCTTTGGGGGGCCGCACAGCCCTCCATGTGCTCGCCAGAGGTAGCCTGACTGCCATTAGGTACCGGAATAAGATCCTCAGACCCCTTGTGAGAACATATGCTGGTGTGGTTGGCCCTGGGTTTCTCCTAATGCAAGACAATGCTAGACCTCATGTGGCTGGAGTGTGTCAGCAGTCCCTGCAAGAGGAAGGCATTGATGCTATGGACTGGCCCGCCCGTTCCCCAGACCTGAATCCAATTGAGCACATCTGGGACATCATGTCTCGCTTTAGTCCAGGTCTGGGAGGAGATCCCTCAGGAGACCATCCGCCACCTCATCAGGAGCATGCCCAGGCGTTGTAGGGAGTTCATACAGGCACGTGGAGGCCACACACACTACTGAGCCTCATTTTGACTTGTTTTAAGGACATTACATCAAAGTTGGATCAGCCTTTAGTGTGGTTTTCCACTTTAATTTTGAGTGTGACTCCAAATCCAGACCTCCATGGGTTGATAAATTTGATTTCCATTGATAATTTTTGTGTGATAGTTAAATGTGCTGACAACAATGTAAAGAAAAAAGTATTTAATAAGAATATTTCATTCATTCAGATCTAGGATGTTATTTTAGTGTTCCCTTTTTTGAGCAGTGTATAATGAAAACAATCCAATTCTAAATATATAGATATTAAATGGTATATGTATTTGTAAAAAAAAAATTGTATGGAATGATTCTTATTTTTCCAATTGCCTTTCTTAGATGTATTTCTGCAGCTCATATTTTGAGCACTACATTACACAAGCATGAATGACATATAGAATTTTAAACATTTTTGTTTTGCAACAAAAACTTTTCAGGGGTGATGGTGGATCACTAGCCTTGTGTGTCAGTCAGGCATCAGACTAACATTTTTGACTTTATGATTTTAGAGGCATTAGTATTAGTATTTTTTAAGAATCAATGGGTACAGGTATATCAATTATTGAAATGACCATTAAACCATGCAACCATGACCATTGCAGATTGCACCTGCATTAACCAGCAGTCTGCAAAAAAATGTATGTCCAATTAGTGAACTACTGCAAATTAAGAGGTTTGATCCAATTTTAATTAAAACAATTTTTTTTATTTTTTTTACCTTTATTTTACTAGGCAAGTCAGTTAAGAACAACTTCTTATTTTCAATGACGGCCTAGGAACAGTGGGTTAACTGCCTGTTCAGGGGCAGAACGACAGATTTGTACCTTGTCAACTCGGGGATTTGAACTTGCAACCTTTCAGTTACTAGTCAAACGCTCTAACCACTAGGCTACCCTGCCGCCCCAATTAATTTGATGTCAACAGTTGTGCAACACTACAATAACCAAACCACACCTACGGAAGCAGGGGAAGGTACATTTTATTGCACAAATGACCAATGGCTTGATTAGGGTTATCGAGTGGCCTGAAGGTCTAGAACACTTCAAACACACTACTGTATAAAACACACTGTAAACTAAGGCAAAAAAAACATGATTTTAAATCATCTTTAAAAGTAAAAAAAAAAAAGAAAAAAGGAAATGATTTAAACAACTCATTGATAATACACATGATTGTGATATTTTAGCTGTGTGCTCATCTGATCTCTGATCAGATGAAGTGAGTCTGCAGTTTGAAATGCTATTCAGTCTGCTTTAAGTGCTGCAAAGTGAACAGGGCTTTCCCTCTGCGCTTTGGATCAGTCTATGTGCGTCTCAATAGTTTCCATAGCTTCCATTCCTTGTAACCTCTTCTTCATCCATATTGATCTGAATCGCACTGCATAAGTGAGAACAACAAATAGAGGAGTCCTATTTGACTTGGGCCTAGATTCAATCAAATCAAGCATTAACAGGTGATAGCAGTCACCCGCATAGCGGATGTTTTGGTGGAGTCAGAGGTGTAACTGCGTTGGAGCCATCAAATCGGTGAGCAGCTGCTCTTGCGATCATTGTCATTCAACATCTCATTCCAAAATCAAGGCCATTGATATGGAGTTGGTCCCCACTTTTCTGCTGTAACAGAGACTTGCTGCAGGGGTTTCCTTCCATTTAGCCACGAGCATTAGTGAGGACGCGCACTGATGTTGGGGCGATTAGGCCTGGCTCGCAGTTAGTGTTTCAATTCACCTCAAAGGTGTTCAATGGGGTAGAGGTCAGGGCTCTGTGCAGGCCAGTCAAGTTCTTCAAAATCGAACTTGACAAACCATTTCTGTATGGACCTCGCCTTGTGCATGGGGGCATTGTCATGCTGAAACAGGAAAGGGCTTTCCCCAAACTGTTGCCACAAAGTTGGAAGCACAGAATCGTCTAGAATGTCATTGTAGGCTGTAGTGTTAAGATTTTCCAACACTATTATTCCTCCTCCACCAAACTTTACAGTTGGCACTATGCATTGGGGTAGGTACCGTTCTCCTGGCATCCGCCAAACTCAGATTCGTCCGTCGGACTGCCAAATTGTGAAGTGGGATTCGTCACTCCAGAGAACTTGTTTACATTGCTCCAGAGTCCAGTGGGGGCAAGCTTTACACCACTCCAGCCGACGCTTGGCATAGTGACTTTAGGCTTGTGCGCAGCTGCTCAGCCATGGAAACCCATTTCATGAAGCTCCCCACGAACAGTTCTTGTGCTGACGTTGCTTCCTGAGGCAGTTTGTAACCGGTAGTGAGTGTTGTAACCGAGGACAGATGATTTTTACACGCTATGCGCTTTAGCATTCGGCGGTCCCGTTCTGTGAGTTTGTGTGGCCTACCACTTCACGGGTGAGTCGTTGTTGCTCATAAACGTTTCCACTTCACAATAAGAGCACTTGCAGGTAACCAGGGCAGCTCTATCAGGGCAGAAATTTGACCAACTGACTTGTTTGAAAGGTGGCATCCTATGACGGTGCCAAGTTGAAAGTTACTGAGCTCTTCAGTAAGGCCATTCTACTGCCAATATTTGTCTATGGAGATTGCATGCCGGTGTAGTCGATTGAATACACCTGTCAGTAACGGGTGTGGCTGAAATAGCTGAATCCACTAATTCTAAGGGGTGTCCACATACTTTTGTATATACATTGTAATTACACTCAAATTGAAAAATCATTCAACTAAATAATGAGGATTTCTATCATCCTAATGGAGGTGTAGATTACATCTCACATTACACTGTTTCAACGTGGCTGAATGGGATGACTTCATGTGACTCCGTGCAGCTAATGGCAATGTCCAGCTTTAGGTATACTGTCGTGAGACACTTTTAGATTTGACACCTCTGCCAAAACAACCACTATGTGGATGTCGGCTAAAGCGGATCTGATTGAAAAGAGCCCTTAGTTTCAACTAACCTGTTCTTCTAGATTAGTGTGGACGAAGGAAAGAAGTGGTCAGTATGTGCTGGAGCCTCATGGTCAGTGTTCCAGGACACTTCAATGGAGTCCTCCTGGAATGAGCCTCTGCTGGCCCTCAGGGTAGAGTGGTCCTAGTGCTGCAGAAGGCAGAGGGTGAGATCAACCTCGGCTCTCTACAGGACAGATGGACCGGGGCCAGCTCCACTCTGGGAATCTGTGGGCTGGTGCTGTCCAATGCTCCGTCGCTGGCCGCCTTCCTGCCCTGGGTCTGCAGGTCTGGAGCCTGGGGGCGGAGGGAGTCTGTGCCTAGCTCTCAGAGCTTCCTCTTCAGCTTACGGCTGGAGCTCTTATAGAAGAACAGGTCTCTCTCCAGCTGCTGCAGCCTAACATGGAACACTTGTCCACTTGTCCCCTGAGCCACCCTCTACACACAAGGACAAAATGAGCAGTGAGAATACTGTAAAACAGACAAACACAACGAAGGGGCAGGAATACCCCACACTCATAAACATTTATCACATTGACGCATACAAACTGACCTTGGAGCTGCTGCATTAGTATCTGTATGTCGTGCTGGTGCTCTTGATGCTGCTCAGTGAGCCAGCGGTCTGTGTCCAGAGTGAGGCGCTGTAGAGCTGCCTCCATCTCCCTGGTTATCGCCTCCGGCTCTCCACTCTGCAGCTGCAGCCGCCGCTCTGACTCCCGCAGACACAGCACCTGGAGGGGCCAAGGGAACGCTTTCAACTATCCGCTCAGTTATTGACAGGTAGTTTAGCAGGAGGGTAATGGAAGGTTAGGAGTGCAGTGAACCATCTCTTTTATGTTTTCCTATGGAGAGCTTTTAAACCAGTCCCACTTCTGTCCCAAACCATTTTCCAGTTTCAATTCTGCCCCAAACCCTTTTCGACCCCCTAATCTCAATCCCAGCCCCCCAGCCTTTCCTCAAATGCGGGTTCTATTGCAGAGTGTACTGTCAACTAGAGATACTACTTTGTAGTAGGCATCATCTAGTTCGCCCATTGTGAGTGTTTATTCCAAACAGCATGCAAAATAGCATGTTCACTATCCAGCAGTGTTAAAAATAGCTAGGCTAGTAAGACCCTCCCTCCCCAGACTGGTTATCACACTGCAAAATCTCTGATGATGATTTGCATTGAGTTTCACTTTGAACAAATCTGGTCGTATCGCTCGCCAATGGTCAAATCACTCTCCTCGTGTCACCTCCTTCGTCGAAAATAACTGAATTACGGTAGCTTGGTTGCTCAAAGTAGTTTGTGGTGAGTGTGTGTTGGGACTCTGACCTTGAAGTATTTGACCAACAGTGCCGAGGCCTCTGGAAGTGACAGCTCTCGCTGCGCCCTCATGACGTTATCGTGGTCGTCTCCGTGTCTCTCCTGGATGGAATAGTTTTTAAACTCTACTGCAGCATCCAGAGCCTCCAAGACCTCCTCCGACTGCAGCATAGCATGGTCCTCCTATATACACACACACACACACACACACACACACACACACACACACACACACACACACACACACACACACACACACACCATGTATTTCCACATCAGCCCCCTGTAGTCAGTGTGACATCCACGCCAAAGGAAAATAGGCAACGTTAAGGAGCTCACCTCTGGCGTGAGCACCCTGCCGTCCCTCAGCTGCGTGTCCCTCCTCCGACCCACGCTCTCTCTCTCTCCTTCAGCAGCTCCTCCGCGGACACTCCACACAGCCCTGCTGCAGAGGGGGACAGTTGCCTCTCTACCCCTCCTCTCTCCTCAAGCTCCTGATCCAGATCTCCCAGACGGGCCGACACGCGCAGCAAGTCCTGACTCAGAGCCTGAGGAACACACGTGAACGTATGCACACGCACTTTCAATTGCAGACAACAACATTGGAATGCCGTAACTTACACACACACACAAAATGTATGGTTTTTTTTCTTTTTTTCATACGCCAATACTTGGGATTTCTAAGCACCGCTCTGTGTTTACCTGGCTGGAGCGAAGCTTCTTGATCTGCAGCTGGTTCCTCTCCTGGACACAGGCCTCTCGGTGCCGCAGCACCTCTTCTCTGCACCTCAGCTCCTCCTCCAGCTCCTGCAGGCCCCTCCTCCTCTCCAGAGCACGCTCCTCGTGTTCCAGCCACACACGTCTCTCAGACTGCTGGGCATCGTACAGGGGCAAAACGAACACATCAACACGTCAAAACACACACACAGTTTGCTTATTTTCAACTATGTTGAATATCCAAATGAGATCTAAGGAATCACCATGACTGCAAGGAGGGGCAACTCAAACCTGTGATCCCTTGCCGATGTAATATGGCCACACTTTTAATTCTGGAACGTCATTCTACCTTTTCCTCTGATTCTTTAGAGTCTCCATTTTGAAAGACAGCCTTGTTGTCGGTCCTCAGGTCCTGCAACACAGCAGCATCTAACCCTTTAGCATGCTGTTCACAGGATGTATTCTCTTTAATGAAAGACAACAAAATGGCAGCCCCACCACTTGATTTGCTATGAGGCTAAAGGATGGGACTGGAGAAATGTAACCACATTCACAGATGGGGCTATATGGATGCAAAGGCTGACAGTCCGAAAGGTCAACAGGAGTTCTGTATTAATGCTCCTTCAATACTCTATTAGTGCTGTATAAATGCTCTATGAATACTCTGGGTGCTGAATGAATGCTCAGAGCTTTATGAATACTATATGAATACTATGAGTGCACTATGAATATTATATGAGTGCTGTATGAATGCGCTATGAATGCGCTATAAATGCTCTGAGTGCTGTATAAATGCTCTATGAGGTCTGTATACATGCTTTATGAGTGTTTAATACTCTATGAGTGTTTAATGCTCTATGAGTGTTTAATGCTCTATGAGTGTTTAATGCTCTATGAGTGTTTAATGCTCTGAGTGTTTAATGCTCTGAGTGTTTAATGCTCTATGAGTGTATAATGCTCTATGAGTGTTTAATTCTCTATTAGTGTTTAATGCTCTGAGTGTTTAATGCTCTGAGTGTTTAATGCTCTGAGTGTTTAATGCTCTGAGTGCTGTAAAATGCTCTGAGGTCTGTATAAATGCTCTATGAGTGCTGTATAAATGCTCTATGAGTGTTCTCTGAATGCTATATTGTTAGCACTGACCTGGTTCTTGTGCAGATTACTGGAGCCACTGGTCCGCAGGCTAGCCCTGCTCTGTGTCTCCGCCTTCTTTAGGCGCAGCAGGTTCACCGTCTGACTCCGCCTCTCTCTGCGCTCCTTGCACCCTACAGAAGGCACAGGCCAGTCTTGGCAATGAAACAGAAATTACAGGAAATATTCCCCCTAAGACTCATAACTGTATTTACCTGTAGGGCTGAAGTAACTGGAGCCCATCCTGAATCTGGTCCAAACTAGTATTTTGTGCCTGGTTCTGGTCAAAGCAGGCTGGATTCTGTTTGCTTGGCAATGTGCGGTTCATAGAGCGCCTGCAATATATCCATCTGATTAAAGAAGTAGTCTGTCTTGAGCAAACAGAACAATTACATAGCTCTGAAGCAGGATGTTACAGTATTGCAGTCTTGCTCACCTGAATCCCTTTCTCCCCCCCCCCCATCTCTTCCTCATCTTCGCTCCTTTCCTTCAGTGTTTTTTGAGGGCAGTGGACCTCATCTCTCTCTATCTGAGCCAGCAGCAGCTGACTGCAGGTCTTAAAGGCAGCTATCACCCTCTCCAACGAACAGGCCGGAGGACTAGTATGGATCTACATAAGAAACACACTAACAGAAACATCATTGTTGCACACACCGCCACACCGGCGGTCACGAGTCTTGAAGGCTGTCAAATTACCATTTAGTCACAGTAATTAGTCTTCTCCAAACTCTAATGCTGCTGCTGGTCATTAGTGGCCTACAAAACTTTCTAACTGCCTGGTACTCAGCACTCTATTGTCCCTCTAATCACTCTGACATCAATGCAAATGTATTTGGAAATCTAAATCAAACACTTAATGAGAGCCCATGAGCTCATGTTTCGCAATATTTCTATAGGCTATGCAATTGAGAAAACAGAGTGATGGCCTCAGAGGAGGATCCCATTAGCTTTCTATAGGCTAGGCCTACTATATTTATTACTCAACTTTACTAATATTAAGCACATTGCTTCTCTTTACAACAGCATTATAGCCTACCTGGCTGGCATGAAAATATATCACGGAGAAAAGCATCCTCCCTTCGCTATTTAAGTGTATAGATGACATGTATTTTTTCCTGCTGCCCCTGTTTCGATTCAGGTGCATGATAATGGTCCATTCTTAATCAAAACAAATGTCACATATATTATTTAGTCATATGTAAAGACAAGATTAAATCAAGAATAGTCTGATGGGTGACAATATTAGCCTATCACTTGTGAATGATACATTATCACTTGTGAATGATACATTATCACTTGTGAATGATACATTATCACTTGTGAATGATACATTATCACTTGTGAATGGTACATTATCACTTGTGAATGATGGCCAGCGTAAGAAACAACTTTTTCAAATCATAGTCGCAACCCTCATGCAGCCTAGCCGATAGGCCTATTATATGTTTGAGGTTTGTATCACAACTAAAGTGGCCAAATAACTTCTTAAAATGAAGCACATAAATCCGCTTTATAAAGAGGTGTAGAGCCTAACTAGCATATATAAGCAGCGTGTGAGTTTCAAGTTTGGGGAAGATCATTTTCACCATAAAAATGCACCTTTATAATAAAAGCATTACATGCATAATTGCATTTGCGGTCACTTTTGATAATGTTGTGTTCCACTAATGGAACAGTCATGCTTATAGGCTACTACCATGTGCACATTTCTGCGCTTAGAATGTGAAGAAATAGCCTTATAGTTTATCAACATTTTAAGCTAAACGTTCTGATCTGTTGCGTCAGCCACATTGCATAAAAAATATTTTTTGATACTAGCGGTTGTATTAATTTGGGATCTATCGGATCCCACAACTGTCCCAGACTGTTTGGAATATTTATTTCTCGCACAGAATAGGTCGACTTTTGTACTATGGGGGATAGTAGACTGACATAGGCTAGTGTTATTGCTGTTCGTTAGGGCTTCTCATCTTGTTGGCTGATGAAAAGTAAATATGGTCAATTTTTTCAAATCCTCATTAGAGTCGCATCATGCAGCCTTACAATGTATTAAAAATCAAAACATTGTTTGTAGAACAACTAAAGTTACATTAATAACTCTAAATTAAGCATATAGGAAGACCTATTCCTTTGTTAACCACTTCATACAGAATAGCCGAATGTGCGCACTCCCTCAAATTCTTTCGAGAAAATATTTATATTTTATTGAGCTTTGCTCAATTGTTTTCTTCATACTATAAAACAATATAAAATAATGCCACGGAATTCTAAACAAATCTTGTCTGCTAAATGAACAAGTGTTGCCCACAGCCATTTGGCACAGCCACATCAGAACAATTCAGAGTATACTGTACTATTATTTTCTTCTGAAATACATTACAGTTTCTTCATATCATGCTTCTTTAGACCTGTCTAAAATAAACAATACATTTATTGTGAAGGTGTAGGCTATATTACATGGATGTATTAGACTTTTTTTAAATGGCTTGTAGGCTATGTGTGGAAGCCAGGAGATGCTAAATGTGTTTATGTTAATTAACGGTCAATTACCGGAGACTGACAGTTATTTGCTTGACAATCACCAGCTGACAATAATTTTGTGACCGCCACAGCCCCACACACACACACACACACACACACACACACACACACCTTCCTCGTACAACCATGGCCTTAGCTGATCATGGGAACACTGAGGTCTCCTCGCTAACTTCCCAGAAGCCCCAGTGTCCAGCGAGGGTCTAAAGGATCCCATCCTGAAGGTCAGGAGGTCACCACAGAGACGATATATCAACAGCTGCTGTTCCACCAGCTGCTCCTTCTGCACGCCCAACCAAAGGAAAAAACATCAGTCATCACCCACTGTAGAAATGCCCCATTCAATCGTCGTATCTCAATTTTTCGCTATCCTCTCTCTCTCTCTCTCTCTACCTTAATTTGTCTGTGCTCCCTCTCCTCCTGTAAGGACTGGAGGTGTGTCTGTTTCTCCTGTAGCAGTGTCTGCACCTGCCTCTACACCTGCTCCAGCTCAGATTCCCTCAGGTCAAACACCTGCTTGTCTATAGCCAGAGTATACTGATGGAAGAAGGGAGAGTGGGAGAGACTGAGTAAAATAGAGTTGGGGGGGGGGGGGGACAAATACAATTCATACCTATGTTTAGAATATAATTTGTAAACAGATTATATTGAGCAAACAAAGCTGAGAAACAGAGTCCACTATACACACTACCTGGCAGTTCTTGAGCTCACGTCTGAGCTGGAGGATGGTGATCTGTTGAGACTCATCCCCTGCACCCCCCACAGGTTGTTGATAGCCAGTGTGGCTGGAGTGGCTAAGCTCCCTGTGTCTCTCCAGCCATTCCTGCAAACGCTGCTGCAGAGCAGGACTCCGGGTGGAGTTCTGGAGCTCCTCCAATAGGAAGGCAGCGTCCTGTGCAAGGCAGCGGTACTGGGACTCCTCCACTAGAGCCGCCCCCCTGTCATCACGCTCCTCCTGAGTGGCCTGTTTGGTGCTGTCACTCAAAGCAATCCCTCTCCTTGTCTTATCCTTCTCTCTCAGTGCCTCTCTCAGAGTCTGGACCTCCTGCTCCAGCTCCCCCACACGAGCCTCTCCAGGCTATCAGCCCGAACACGCCCTGGCAGGACACAACCCAGGCTGGTTCTTCACGTAGCATGGCCATGAGGCAAACTGAAGCACACTCAGCGTCTCTGCGAAACTGTGGTGGGAAGGGCTGACACAGGCCACTATCAGTGTGTGAGCAGAGCCGCCCAGTGAGTCCCGGAGGAGGCGCGTGATCTTGGCGTCGGGGTACGGCACGTGGTTGTGGCGGCGATTGGAGTGTGCGAGGATGACGTTGCCCAACACCAGCAGGCCTGTGTTCCCGGTGCGTGCAGCCCGCTCTGACCCAGACAGATCCACCAGGTCGAGTTTAGAGGAGCGGAGGGAGCCATTGTCGTGGTCATCCTGTGTCAGCTGTAGGGTAACGATAGCATGAGAGCGGCTGGAGCGCTTGTTCATCTGAGTGGGGCCAGTGTGCCTCAGGGCATTGCCAGCCTCCAGGACGCTCAGCAACTCCTCAGCGGAGGTACTCACAGTTTCTCTTGCCACAACTACCACTGAAACAAACTCACACACTACAGTCAGATTCCATACAGCATGTACAGTGCAAAGATCTGGAAATCAGCATTTGTCCTACCACTTTTAAAAGGGGGACATCCAACTCTTTTAAATATTTATAGGCCAATCTCAAAGCTGTCACCCCTGGTGAAGATATTTGAAACCCTTGTGAGTGAACAGCTAAGAGTTTTTATTTACTAACTATTTTATCAATTTACCAATCGGGCTTCAGGAAGACACATAGCACAATTAAAGCTGCCATGAAGGTTTTAAATGATATCACTGAAGCCCTTGACAAAAAACAGCACTGTGTCTCACTTTTTATTGATCTCTCTAAGGCTTTTGATACAGTTGATCATGCTATACTAAGGCAGAGATTGTTGAGTGTAGGTCTTTCGGAGCATGCAGTTGCATGGTTTGCTAACTATCTGTCTAATAGAACTCAGTGCACTCAATTTGATGGGCTTATGTCTGTTAAATTGTCTGTCTTTAATGGTGTGCTCCAAGGCTCTGTACTTGGTCCTCTCCTATTCACTATTTATATAAATGATTTAGACAAATGTCCAACATCCGCAACTTCATTTTTATGTTGATGATACTGTTATTTACTGTTGTGCCTCGTCTCTTACAAAAGCTTTCCAGAACTTGCAAACAGCTTTTTATACTGTTCAACATACCTTGTGTCAATTGAAGCTTATCCTCAATACTGACAAAACTAACCTAAATGGTGTTTTCTAAAGCAATAAATAGACCTCTGAACCTTTCACCTATTACTACCTGTCAGGGTAAGCAGATTAAGGTTGTAACCAAATATAAATATCTTGGAATTTTAATTGATGACAGCCTCTCCTTTAAATTGCATATTCAACAACTTACAACAAAATTGAAGCTGAAATTGGGATTTTATTTTAGGAATAAGGCCTGTTTTTCTTTTGAAGACAGAAGGAGGCTAGTATCAGCTACATTTATGCCTTTACTAGACTATGGGGATATTTTATATATGAATGCTTCCGCTCAGTGTTTGAGATCAATTGACACCCTTTACCATGGCACTGCAAAACCCTTACGCACCACTGCACTTTGTATACCAGGGTTGTCTGGCCTTCTCTAGTCACTCTTAGGCTCAGTCACTGGTATACTTTTATTTACAAAGCCATTTTGGGTTTACTAACTATTTATTTGGGCATTTTTATTGTTCAGAAATGTGGTGGGTCGTCTCTTCGTTCGCTGGACTTTATCCTGCTAACTGTTCCAAATGTCCGAACTGAATTTGATAAAAGGGCTTTTATGTACTTTGCGCCATCGTCTTGGAAAGCCTTACAAAATACTTTTAAACTGGAAGAACTCGCCCCAATTAGTATTTTTTAAATCACTGATGAAAGATCTTGAGACGGATTCCCTGACCTGTCAATGTTTTTAATTTGCTGTTTTTGATTTTGTTATACTCTTGTGAATTCTATGTTTTTTTACTAGATTATTTGTAGTTTGTCTGTAGTTTGTCTGTAATTTCTGTAATGACTTGGTGCTGCCGATCTTGGCCAGGACCCTCTTGAAAAATAGATTTTAAATATCAATGATCCCTTCATGGTTAAATAAAAATAAATGTCAAAAATTTGGAAAGTATTCAGACCCCTTGACTTTTTCCCCATTTTGTTACATTACAGCCTTATTCTAAAAATGATTCAATTGTTTTTTTCCCCTTATCAATTTACACACAATACCCCATAGTGACAAAGCAAAAACAGGTTTTTAGAAATTTCATATTTCTGTTTGTTTTTTTACACATTTGCTGAAATTTCTAAAAACCCTGTTTTTGCTTTGTCATTCATTATGGGGTATTGTTTATAGATTGATGAGGGGGAAAAAATGCTTTAATCAATTTAGAATAAGGCTGTAAAGTAACTAAATGTGGAAAAGTCAAGTGGTCTGAATACTTTCTGAATGCATTGTACCTCCATTAATTTTTTCAACTGGTACCGGGGGGACCTTCAGACAAGTCCTGTGAGGCCTGTGGGCATCCTAGAGCAAAACATGTGTGAGAGTCTCACCTTTGTGCAGAGGGGTCATATTAGTGTGTAGCCCTAACAGTTTGGACACCACAGAAAGAAGATGTCAGATTGGTTGTACCGACTTCAGACGAGTCTCCTGAGGCTTGTGGGGGGCATAGAGAAAACCGGAGAACATCCTTGTGTTCTTGAGTCTCTCATCTTTCCATAGTTTTGTAGGCCAAACCGTTCTGATGATACAGATGATTTTGTGAGAAGACCGATTTTCGGGATGTCTTATGGTCTGACAAACCATGGTCTAGCTCTGTCACCTTTCACCAGAGATGCGGAAGTACAACATAGGCAGATGCAGTGGATTGAGACACATCAAATGCAAACTGACAGATTTTTATGGGGCGCGGACATCGGCCTTAGGGGGTTAAACACAAACTTGACACGTCACACAAACCCTAGCACAGACAGAGCGAGGGGTGTTACCAGTGTTACCCCTGTCATCCTCTCTGACATGCAGCTCCTTGTTGCCAGTCTGGACCTCCAGCAGGTCCCTGAGCTCCTCCTGGTACAGTTCCATGTAGGACACCCTAACGTCTACCGCAGCCCTGGCATCCGCAGCCCTCCTCTCCCCCAAGAGCACAAACTGATCTGCTGCAACCCGACCAATGATCCCACTCTCCTCCTCCGGCAGAGATGCTAACAAGGGTACAAGTACACAGAGAGAGAGCAACTTCCTTGGTGAAAACACAAAAGCAGAGTTGTCTGATGATAATATAATAGTGTAATTGTATAATCATAAGATTCTCTGCATTTGCCTCAAATGACAGTTCAGGGTAGAATCATAGTAGATAGATTATTCAAGGATTAATGTCAGAACATCATCATCCCTCAATGCAC
This sequence comes from Oncorhynchus masou masou, assembly GCF_036934945.1. Lineage (NCBI taxonomy): Eukaryota > Metazoa > Chordata > Actinopteri > Salmoniformes > Salmonidae > Oncorhynchus > Oncorhynchus masou. The sequence continues at coordinate 41,040,827 of NC_088236.1, read as the reverse complement.
TTGGCGTCTGCATGATGTCAAAGAGTGCAATTGGGCTCACACTTTTAAAAGGCCCAGTGACGTCAAAACTAGATTTACCTACGTTTTAAATATATTTCCACACTATGATGTTGGAATAATACTTTGAAATGGTGAAAATAATGGCATTGCCCTTTTAGTGTAAGAGCTGTTTGAAAAGCGGCTGACATCTCAGCCTGTTTTTGGTGGGATGGAGTTTAGCCTTCCATGGTGACATCAACTACATTTTCAGGTTTCCCCTCCCACCCAGACCCCTCCCTGACAGTCTAGCTCTTGAAGCGAATTGATTTTGACCATTTTAACTGAAAACAATCACAGTAAGGTACTTAATTGTTACTCAGAAAGTACTTGATATTGAGATAAAAGCAGCTGCATTGGACCAATAACTTACCTACATGTCCCCCACCAAGGGTGTATGTCTTTCCAGACTAGATTTGTCCATAGGCGAACACTGCAGCATTGGAGCCGTCAACTAGAGATGCCACCAGAGGTTTTAACACAGGACTTGTAAACCTGACCGTGCCTTCGGTCCAAAGGCGTGGTCGGTCGCTACCCAGCATCACCTGGACGGTGTCGGGCACTACACACAGCTGGTGGTTGTGGAGCACCTTTTTGGGAAACAACGGTCTGACCCGAACCGCAACCCGCACACACACCTCTCCCATTACCAAACCCGTCACTGGTAACGTCTGATACTAAATGAGTCACCCTGTCTACCTCTCGGGAGTTTCACACAAGACACCCACTTTGTTTTCTCGATAAAGGCATGTTGAAAGAAATAAGTCTAACGTAACTTGTACAGTAACTTGTTCACTTCAGAAACCACGACTTTTTCGCACTTTGGACTGTGAAACGAAAGGCTGTCATATCTGGCGTTGTTGATTTGAAAGAACAAAGTTCAACTTCAACTTTTTAACTTGAACAAATAACTGTTCGAGCTGACCGTTGATTGCTGGGTTCGCTACAGTACCTAACTAACGTTTTGTTTTCCATTATCTTACCGTCCATCTCCATTGTTGTTACTTGAAGTCCGACTACTTTTGTTGTCTACCTCTAGTTGCCATGGATTTCACCGATAAATCAAGGAAAGCTTGTGCTTTTCTATCCAAGGAAAGAGACTCGCTGTAAGACACAATCTGGTGCTACAGCGCCGCCCTACGGCGTGGTTGTGCTACTGCAGGCAAATTCTAAGTAATCAAATACACAATTCAGACACCGGTAAAAAAATAAAAATAATACAAGGCAACCCCCTTTCAAACAGCTCTTATTTTAATAGTTTCTTGCAGGTATATACCACTTTTATACATATCAGTGGGTAACTGGAAAATTGGGAAGTGTTGTTAAACCATGGGGTCTGTTTGCAAATTAGGAAGATATTAAAGGTCCAGTGCAGTCAAAAACATGATTTTTTTCCCTGTGTTTTTTAAAATATATTTCCACAATATGAGGTTGTAATAATACTGTGAAATTGTGAAAACTATAATAATGCCTTTTTAGTGAGTGAGCTGTTTTAAAAGACCACTTGAAATTTCAGCCTGTTTTGGTGGGATGGTGTTTGTCCTGCCTGGTGACATCCCCAAGCAATAAATTAGTTAATAGACCAAATAAGAAAATGTTCCAAACCTCTCTGCCAATAACAGCTCATTTTCGGTTTCCCCCTTGCCACTCAGACCACTGCCAGACAGATATAAAAATTGATCTTGCTAAGAAGATTTTTTTTTTCTTATGACGATTTTGTTTGAAAACAATCACAGTACGGCGTTACCCAGAAATGATTTGATATTGAGATAAAAACGGCTGCATTGGGCCTTTAAGCAACGAAACGAGTCACAGACCTGTATTTTAGTTGCAGGGTCTGTGAAAATGCAGGAATCATGACTAGGTCTTTCGTACCCATTTCAGACAGAAGATGTGGTATATTACATGTAAAAAATACAAGGCAATGTTTACAGTGCTTTCAGAAACTATTCATACCCCTTGACCTATTTCACATTTTGTTGCGTGACAAACTGAATTCAAAATTGATAAAATATTTTTTTACATCTCTCCCATTTACACACAATACCCCATAATGACTAGATGAAAAAATGTTTTTGTGTGTGTGTGCAAATGTATTGAAAATTAAATACAGAAATATCTCATTTGCATAAGTATGCTATTTACACCCCTGAGTCAATCAATACTTTGTAGAAGCACCTTTGGCAGCAATTACAGCTGTGAGTCTTTCTAGGTAAGTCTCTAAGAGCTTTGCACACCTGGATTTTGCAAAAAAAATGTAACCTTTATTTAACTAGGCAAGCCAGTTAACAACAAATTATTTGACGGCCTACCCAGGCTAAATCCAGACGGCGCTGGGCTAATTGTGTGCCACCCTTTGGCACTCCCAATCACGGCCGGATTTGATACAGCCTGGAATCAAACCAGCCTTTTGCACTGAGATGCAGTGCATTAGACCACTGCGCCACTCGGGAGCCCAGTCTTTGATAGACAATCATTTTCAGGTCTTGTGATTTAAGTCAAAACTGTGTCCTGCTTTAAATTAAGTGCAGCTTATAAAGCCTTCATAAACTCTACATGTGTTACAAATCATCTACAACCGCATGTCATGCTTTATAAAAGGTTAATCAATGTGGCATAACTGTGTGCCATAACCACCAATGTCAAATGTGAAAAAAACACTATGTCAAATAGAAAAGGAAAGGAAATGGAAAAGGAGGATACCTAGTCAGTTGTACAACTGAATGACTTCAACTGAAATAAGACATAAACCTGTGCTTTGTAAAGCGTGACATAAGCACCCATTAATAAAGGCCTTATAAATCATATTAAATTGAGGCTTCACAAAGCATTTATAACCCTGTCATGCATCTTGGTATTCCTGGGATCTACCAAACGTAAAAATGTATTCACGCATGACTGTAAGTCACTTTGGTTGAAAGTGTCTGCTAAATTGTATATATATTATATTACTCTAAATGCATGGCCCAACGTAGGATGGCCAACCTCTTTTCCTCTTGGGTGCATAGTCAATATTGGACCTGACCTCAACCTTGCCCAAAATGCTGTGCTGTGGGATGACACACACTAAAAACGTTAGTAGGGCCTTTTATATTCAGTACATTTTTTTGTCTACTTCAGTTTTTTCTCTTCAAAATTCAGTTTTCTCTTTTGTTTTTCCATTATTCAGATTTCCCCCATTTGTTCTATTTTCCCCAGTTTTTTCACACTTTTTTGTTGTTGTAGGAAAACAACTACATTTAGATTTTCTGCTGTTTTTGTGGGCCTGTGTCAGAGATAAAGACTTGATATTGTAGCTTTGGCCATCTCGCTCTTCAACCAGACTCCACAGGTGCACCTTGATCCTCCCACACACCAAATAGAGCAGACACAAATCGCCACATTTCTACTGTCGCCTGAGCTGAGCAACTCACCTGAGAGAAGAAAGAAGGTACATGCACACATAACAGGGGAAAAATACTTACAGTTTCTTAATGTCTCTGTCAGGGTGTCTGAGTAGTGAAGTGCCCCCAGGTGGACTAGGGCCTGTTGTAGGCTGTAGTCAGCAGAGTAGCCTCCTCTCCCCTGGCCTCCATGAGAACCAGAAAATCAGCCACAAGAATCTGAGCTCCCCACAAAGGCAGTTGCCACCCCTATTTCAACATCATTTCCCGTCCTAGAGAGAACATACACGTTTGGGTTCTGTTTTGTACTGATGTGACTTACACACATCTTGAGATAGGATGTCACCACGTCGGTAAAGGATTCTGAGGGGTTACACGGACCGTGATGGAGTAAAGACATGTTGAAGTTGACCTCTGAGTCTGGTTGATTTAATTCAATATAATATCTTAACTTAGCACGAGTTGTAAGCATAAGATTAAACAGGTTCCACCTCCAATTGACGTAGGCTACTTATACAAATTCACAAATTGAGTGTGGGAATGTCCATGTGAAGTTGATAAACATCAACAAATAGGGCACTGACAGCTGTAAGTGTAGCTGACTAGCATGCTAACCTTATCTAGCTAGCATGCTAACCTTATCTAGCTAGCTAATCTTATCTGTTGCTTGTTTTTTTAACTACACCATATTCAGAAGATTAGCCAGCTGACTCTCTGGCTGTTTCTGGAGCTGGATTTGTCATAAGCATTAATTTAGGGAAAACTTCACAACAGATGGAAATCACTGGCCTGTCTTTGACCTTGCCATCTATTGTTATCTCCAAAGTGTTGGCATCTTCCATAAATTGCAGCTGCGAATCCACCATAGAAATAGTTAGAAGGAATAAGTTTAACGCTCCGGTAATATGGATAACAATTGAAATATGGATGATATGAGTTTTTCTACATTGACTTGGACTCGGTGCAACCTTCGATAGGGAGGCCAAGTTAGCCCATGCTTATGTTTCTCACAGGGGAAGTGAAATGATAGGCTACAAGGACTTTTATCTTTATCATGCATGCCGCAAATAACATGTAACTAACTACAAATTCCTCAAATGTTATTTTGCAGGTGCCTTTTCATTATCTGGTTTCTAGCTAATGTTACACCAATCAAAGAAGTGGAACGTGTAGTGAAGCAACACTTTAGTGGTCAATGCTATCATATCACACAATTATGCCATTTTTAAGATGGTCAGATTTATATAATGTTTCTACAGACTAGCTTGAAAATAAGTGAAAATTGACAAATTATCCAATGGATTATGATAATTTTCTGGGAAACAAAACAAGTGGATGTGCAAAAACACACTTATTAGAATTTTTTTCCATGGCTCAGGCGGATGGACACAAGGCTGTTTGGCTCATCTCAGTCATGAAGTGGAATAACTTTGTAGCTGTTTCTGAATAATTAACAATGCCATGTTGGTGGGTGTGTTGAGGAAATTACCACCAAGGACCCCAAAGTCAAGTTTAAATGAATTTATGTTCATTCACACCAGCGAAGCGATTACAAACAGCACTTCACACTACAAGTTAGTCAGAAGCTCTGAGGAGGTACTTCCCCCTCGGGATATTTATACTATCACTACAGGGTTTTTTTTTTTTTCAAAAAAGTGCATCCTTTCTCAGCAAAGCGTTTGCTTACAGAGAATGGCTGCCCAGGAGAAGAACACCTGGGTGTTCAGCCAATGTTCCAATCCTACTGAGCCGACCTTTTGAGAGCAAACCTCAGGCACCCTGTCTGTCTATATTGTAGGCGCATTTCTAAGTATGCAACAGGTCAAACATGTATGATAAGTGTGAGACACTAAGCAGAAAGAGACACAGTAAAATTCCACTACAGATGGTAACATTCAAATAAAACCCAGCCCTGAAACCATAGCCGTAGGAAAGTAGTTTGGGGTTGGGGGTGCTTAGAATGTTTGGCAAAAAATGTTTGACTTGTTTTTTAAATTATGATTTTTCAGCATCCCTACTTCCTGAGGTTATGCCTGAAACAAAATTTAGGCTGAAAATGATTTGTGTCATGTCTTAGGAAAAGACACCGCATTCACACGGATTTGCAAGAAGTGGGCAATTCAGAACTGGTACTTCAAGCCCAAATATATCATACTTTAACTAAAACAATGACTTGTTGACCTAAATCCTTGTGTAACATGGCTAAGCTCAATAGTCTTTCAGCTCTGAAAGATGGATTTCCAGTAGTGTGGGTGTTTAACCAAATGTAGGATGTCTATATGCCACTGTATAATCAATAAGGTAATGTATGTATAGCATAGTATACTGTATTGTGTGTAGTTGAAAAGCGGTTTAACCCCTGCTTCCACAGGGCACCAATTCCACAATACTCCCACTGCATTTGAGGCCAATTTGTGCTTCAAATAGCCACTCTCCACACATACGTTATGTTGGAGAGTTTGTGTTGTGTGCAGTAGTGGTGCGTGGGTAAAAGTCACTGAGGATGCCCAGCCAGGGGGAAAAAAGCCATATTACAACCTATGTTGTGATAATTGCATTGTTTTCTCTATAACCTGTTAGTTCATATAGTAACAATGTACGCTGACAGTCGGGAAACAAGTTCAGGGAGTGAATACATTTAATTAATAAATGAACAAAACAAGAAACACAAACAGCGTACCGACATGACAAGAACAGATACAGGAACAATGGCGACTGGGGAAGAAACCAAAGGGAGTGACATATAAAGGCCAGGTAATCAAGGAGGTGATGGAGTCCAGGTATGTCATTTATGCGCTTAATGCTGGTGACAGGTGTGCGCCCTAATGAGCAGCCTGGTGACCTAGAGGCCGGAGAGGGAGCACATGTGACACGTCCCTTGTCACAGTGATGTATAGGCCTAAGGATGAGAAAATAAGAAGACACAGTGCTAGAATAAATGATTTGTTTAATCACAAATCCGGAGAGGAACATCTGTCCTGTGAAGTCCAAAAACAAATAGTTACATGACCTACTACAGCACGGTCAAGCAAGTTAATGTTTCAGAGATTTTCGGGCTGCTAAACAACTATAGATTTAGAACCACAAGTTGCAATGAAAACAGGAGCTGCCTCCACTATTCCAACACCATTTCAACTTCAATATTTCAACATCATCAAATCACCTATGCTTAGTCTAATACAGTGACAACTAAGATACAGTGACAACAGGTATTCCTCACGTGTCCTGAGGGATGCTGCTCTGTGATGGGCAGCTATAATACTATTACGGTACATATATGAGTTATCAAATGAAGTTGTTGTCAAATACAGTTTTATTGACATTTATTGACATTAAAAGGTTCAAAGGTTCAAGGACAATTTACAGAGCCTTCAGAATGTATTATTAATACCCCTTGACTTATTCCACATTTTTTTCTCACGCATCTAAACACAATAACCCATAATGACAGTGAAAAGATGTTTAAAGAAATTGTAGCATTTTTTTTATTTACATGCATACCAGTCAAAAATGTGTACACACATAACTTTTGAACACACCTAATATTTTATATTTGAAGAATGTCAAGTATAAAATATTTTGATTTGTAAAAAATATTTAGATTTGTTTAGCACTTTTTTGGTTACTATATGACTCCATATGTGTTATTTCATAGTATTGATGTCTTCGCTATTATTGTGATGAAGCATACAGTCGTAAGTTTACATACACTTAGAATGAAGTCAATAAAACTCGTTTTTCAACCACTCCACAAAAACTATAGTTTTGGCAAGTATGGTTAGGACATCTACTTTGTACATGACACAAGTCATTTTCCCAACAATTGTTTACAAACAGATTATTTCACTTATAATTCACTGTATCACAAATCCAGTGGGTCAGAAGTTTACATACACTAAGTTGACTGTGCCTCTAAACAGCTTGGGAAATTCCATAAAATTATGTCATGGCTCAGGAAGGAGACGTGTTCTGTCTCCTAGATATGAACGTACTTTGGTGCAAAAAGTGCAAATCAATCCCAGAACAACAGCAAAGGACCTTGTGAAGATGCTGGAGAAAACAGGTACAAAAGTATCTATTTCCACAGTAAAACGAGTCCTATATCGACATAACATAAGGCCGCTGAGCAAGGAAGAAGCCACTGCTCCAAAACCACCATCAAAAAGCCAGACTACGGTTTGCAACTGCACATGGGGACAAATATTGTACAAATGGGTCTTCAAAATGGACAATGAGCCCCAAGCATACTTCCAAAGTTGTGATAAAATGCCTCAAGGACAACAAAGTCAAGGTATTGGAGTGGCCATCACAAAGTCCTGACCTCAATCCTATAGAAAATGTGTGGGCAGAACTGAAAAAGCATGTGCAGGCAAGGAGGCCTACATACCTGACTCAGTTACACCAGCTCTGTCAGGAGGAATGGGCCAAAAATCACCCAAATTATTGTGGGAAGATTGTGGAAGGCTTCCCGAAACGTTTGACCCAATTTAAACAATTTAATGGCAATGCTACCAAATACTAATTGAGTGTATGTAAACTTCTGGGAATGTGATGAAAGAAATAAAAGCTGAAATAAATCATTTGTTCTACCATTATTCTGATATTTCATATTCTTAAAATAAAGTGGTGATCCTAACTGACCTAAGACAGGGATTGTTTTACTAGGATTAAATTCCAGGAATTGTGAAAAACTGAGTTTAAATGGATTTGGCTAAAGTGTATGTAAACCTCCGATTTCAACTGTATATCTGATGAAGGGTATTAAACAAGTGTGTTGAAAGTTTCCAAGGGCACAGTGGTCTCCATCATTGGGAAATTGAAAAATTATAGAACTTCCCAGACTCTGCCTAGAGCTGGCCGTCCGACCAAAATCAGTAACTGGAGAGGGACCTTGGTCAGGGAGGTGACAAGAACCCATTGACCACTCTTACAGAACTACAGAGTTCCTTGGCTGAGATGGGATAACCTGCCAGAAGGACAACAGGCTCTACAGCACTTAACCAATTTGAGCTTTATGGGAGAATGACCAGACAGAAGCCACTCCTGAGAAAAGGGCACATGACAGCATGCCTAGAGTTTGCAAAAGGGCATATAAATGACTGAGAGCATAAGGCAAGAGATTCATAGATTCTGTGATCTGATGAAAATGTATCTCTTTGGCCTGAATGCAAAGCACTATGTCTGGAGAAACCAGATACAGCTCATCACCCATTTAACATCATCCCTACTGTGAAGCATGGTGATTGCAGCATCATGCTATGGAGATGCTTTTCAGCGGCATGGACTGGGAGACTGGTACGGATAGAGGGAACAATGATCAGAGACAAATACAGGCAAATGCTTGATGAGAACCTGTTTCAGAGTGCAAACAACCTTAGACTGGGGTGAAGATTAATTAATGCAGGAATGGCTTCAGAGCTATAATGTGAAAATCCTTGAGTGGCCCAGCCAAAGCCCAGACTTGAATTCCATTGAAAATCTGTGGAAAGACTTGAAGATTGTTGTTGACCGCCACTCCCCATCTAACTAACAGAGCTTGAGAAAATCTGCAAGGAAGATTGTGTGTAAATCCCCAAATCCAGATGGCAAAGCTGATACAGACATACCCAAGACGACTCAAAGCTGTAATCGCCATCAAAGGTGCTTCTACAAAGTATTGACTCAGGGGTGTGAATACTTAAGTAAATTAGATATTTCTGTATTTCATTTTAAATAAATTTGCAAACATTTCTAAAAACATGTTTTAAGTTTGTCATTATGGGGTATTGTGTGTAGAATAGGGTTGGGCGGTATCATACTGTCATTCTCTCATCCCGGATTTACGGTATTACCGGCATGCTAACAAATTTAGCACAAGTAATAGCGAATTCTTATGGAGGCTATTAGCTAATTATGATAATGAGTGCAAACAAAAATATACAAATTGCAAAGACGGCAATCTAGCAGTACAGGTAGGAGCTACCAAATGTCATTTTTGGTGAGTTTGGACATATCACAAGTGAATGTGAACGAGAGACTGAAAATGTATTGAAGCATGCTTGTCTGAAGGAGGAACAGTACTGGCTCTGGAGCAGCATGTGTACACACTGTGTCTGTGTTGAGTCTGGAGTCGCTAGGGCAATGGGCCTGCCCACTCTGCTCAGAGAAGAGGGGAGGAGGAGCAGAATGCCAGAGAAACTGTTAAAATGCCAGATTAAAAGCAAGATTAACTTGATGCAAAACATTAGTAGCTGATTCTATGGTAAACAGGAATAAAAAATACAGTGCTTTTTCATTGTAAGCTCCTTTGCTTGTGTGGCTGCCAGCCAAATAACATTTTAGTTCTGTAGTCATCTGATGAAGCTATTTTCTGTTTTTAAGCAATTGCTATATTGTATTTACTTCGCCACCATGGCCCTTATCTCACCTCATTTGCTCACATCGTATATAGACTTATTTTTCTACTGTATTATTGACTGTATGTTTGTTTTACTCCATGTGTAACTCTGTGTTGTTGTATGTGTCAAACTGCTTTGCTTTATCTTGGCCAGGTTGCAATTGTAAATGAGAACTTGCCTACCTGGCTAAATAAAGGTGAAATAAAATGTAAAAAAAAAAAGTTAATTGACTTACCAAAGCTTTTGATACAGCAGACCATTTCATTATTGGGGGCTGGTTAAGGAGTATTGGTGTCTCTGAGGGGTCTTTGGCCTGGTTTGCTAACTACCTCAAAGAGTGCAGTGTATAAAGTGCCCCAAGGCTCAATCCTAGGCCCCACGCTCTTCTCAATTTACATCAACAACAGTAGGAAGATCTCTCATCCATTTATATGCAGATGATAGTCTTATACTCAGCTGGCCCCTCCCTGGATTTTGTGTTAAATGCTATACAACAAGCTTTCTCAACCCTTAACCTTGTTCTAAACACCTCCAAAACAAAGGTCATGCGGTTTGGTAAGAAGAATGCCCCTCTTCCCACATGTGTTATTACTACCTCTGAGAGTTTAGAGCTTGAGGTAGTCACCTCATAAAAGTACTTGGGAGTATGGCTAGATGGTACAGTCCTTTCAGCACATATCAAAGCTGCAGGCTAAAGTTAAATCTAGACTTGGTTTCCTCTATCGTAATCACTCCTCTTTCACCCCAGCTGCCCAAATAACCCTGATTCAGATGACCATCCTACCCATGCTAGATCACGGAGACATAATTTTTAGATCAGCAGGTAAGGGTGCTCTTGAGCGGCTAGATGTTCTTAACCATTTGGCCATCAGATTTGCCACCAATGCTCCTTATAGGACACATCACAGCACTCTATACTCCTCTGTAAACTGGTCATCTCTGTATTCCTGTTGCTAGACCCACTGGTTGATGCTTATTTATAAAACCCTCTTAGGCCTCACTCCCCCCTATCTGAGAGATCTACTGCAGCCCTCATCCTCCACATACAAACACCCGTTCTGCCAGTCACATTCTGTTAAAGGTCCCCAAAGCACACATCCCTGGGTTGCTCCTCTTTTCAGTTCGCTGCAGCTATCGACTGGAACGAGCTGCAACACTCAAACTGGAGTTTTATCTCAGTCTCTTCATTGAAAGACTCAATCCTGGACACTCTTACTGACAGTTGTGGCTGCTTTGCGTGATGTATTGTCTCTACCTTCTTGCCGTTTGTGCTGTTGTCTGTGCCCAATAATGTTTGTACCATGTTTTGTGTTGCTAGCATGCTGTGTTGCTGCCTTGCTATGTTGTCTTAGGTCTATCTTGATGTACTATTGTGTTGTCTTTCGTCGTGATGAGCGTTTTGTCATATATATATATGCATATTCTTTTTGTCCCTGCAGGAGGCCTTCTGTCTTTTGGTAGGCCGTCATTGTAAATAAGAATTTGTTCTTAACCTACTTTCCTAGTTACATAAAATAAAAAGACAGCCATTTTCTCTACAGCAGGGCATGGACCAGGCTGAAGTATTTCTTTGACCTATGGGGTCACAGGAATGTCAGAGGGACAATGGCTACATCAAGAACATTATTAAGCAGGATCTTCATAAGACTTAGCCAAGCATCTGCAGACGTTTCAATCTTTATTAAAAAAAAAACTTTAAAAAAGGATTCTAGAAGAAAAGCCTAACCCCCTAGGAGATGCATACACCAGACAATGCTTGTAACCATATTATCATGTCCCATGCCACAAATAAGGACTGTTCAGCATGGCTAATAAAGCAGCTTTATGGCACGACTATATCGCCAAGACTAAAAAAAAAAAGTCCTACAAAAGTGTACAGGCAGGAAATGTGATGAATAATAAGAATACTTGTGTATAATCCCCATGTCACCCCGATACATCCTGAAACATTTCATTAAATTTAAAAACATGACAAATGACAATTTTCTACATTTATTTTTTTAAATCATAAAATGTTCCTTAAAAAAAAGAAGGCGTACATTCTGCATGTTGCACGGAGTGGTGGTAAGGGGTGTGTGTGAGTAACTCCAATACCGACAGAAACACACACATGGGACAGTCGTACTCTACTGACAAACACACCAATAGAAATCAACCCATCCAAAAATAAAGATAATGTTCACTTGTCTGCCAGGAGACTCCAAATATTTTGACAAATATTTTATTTTATACAAATACAAGAGATGGAGTAGAGAACTACACAAAAAAATGCAGAACGTCTACATTTAACATAGGAATGTTGGACCTTAAAATAAAAAAATTAACAAAATGCCCACAAACCGGGACAATAAGATGGGGATGTGAGGGATTTGCTTCAATCTGAGTCTCCTGGTTTAGAGGAACTGACAAGAGTACTGCTTCACACTGAAAGAGTAAAAAGAAAAAGAAAATTCACAGGAGTCAATAAAGATAGAGGGGTTGGGAGAGATGGTTGAGGGTGGGAGAGGAGGTTGGGAGAGTATGAGATGGGGAGAGAGCACGTGATGCGGGCCTAGTTGGAGGCGAGGGTTAGTCCTGGTGTCCGAGCAGGTGCAGTGCGCTGGGGGAGGAGGAAGGGAGACAAGGTTAGTCACCATGGCTACGAGGCAGCATTAGCATTTCAGCATCTGCGCAATGAGACACGCTGACGGTTGCCGGGGAGACAGAAGAGGAGGAGCCTGTGCCGTTTGGCAGACTGTGATTTGTTGTCGATTCATCTAACTAAAAACAACAAAATCACTAGTCTTCCACACAGCAACAGGCAGGGAAGAAGTCCACTCCCTGCTTCACACCGAAAAGGCTTAGGTCATAAAACCAAACATTTCACCGATCATATTCTTCAAAAATATGACATGTTGAATGATTAACACAAACAAATATTGACCTACAGTTTTGTATCAATATAAGAATACTTGTACAAGTATTTTGTACAAATTGTGTACAGATTTTAATACAGACATTTCACAAGAGGAAGCTGAAACTACTTTCACATTGCATGGGAGAGAGGTTAGTCAACATCAGCAGAGACAAATACAATAAGAGATTAAAAGGAGGTAGAAAAATATATCTACACATATATATTTTGAGATCAAAATGTGGCTATAAAAACAGGAAGGTATAGAAAAGGCAGACATGAAACTATTCACTCAGAGGGCGTCCAGAACTTGCCTATTCTGCAATAGGTACTGAGCGTTTTGGATCTGGTCCTGGGTGCCACTGATGGTGATGATGCGATCCTCAGAACCCTCCAGTGGCTCGTCGATCTTAATGGAGGCGCCAGACTCATGCCGGATCTGCTTGATCCTCTGACCTCCCTTACCGATGATGGAGCCGGCCAGCTGTAGAAAATACCAGGGTCAACTGAATGTTGTGCACAATAGTGTGAAAATACAGGAAAAGTGTGTTCTGTGCGTGCGTGTGAATGTTGCATAAGGGTTTCATAGGCCATGGAGGACGAGACAGGCCGAGCCATTGCTGTGTGAGAACATAGTATGTCGGTGTGTGTGTGAGAGGTAAATTGGGAGTCCCCCCTCTTCTGGTTATACACACATCTTTAGGGATCGTCACTTGTGTGGTGATGACTGGCCCTCCCATATCATTGTAGGAACCGCGTCCACCTAACACACACGGCGCATACAGTGACATACACACAAGGAGAGATCAGAGAAACAGCTTGAGGAAGTGATTAGGCTCTAACAACACCATAACCTAACATATTGAATACCAAGCTGTGGGAAGTGCTTCTACAGACTCACCAGACTGATAGGAGTCCCAGGAAGAGTTGTTATCTGTTTGAAAGGCGAGAGAGAAAATAGATCTACAGTTAGGGAAAGTTTTTTTTAAAGAAAACATGCTAAAATGTACACATCCACTGCAGACTGGCACCATAAACACGTATTTTACCAACCTGATACAGAGCAGGCCAACACGTTTCAAAGAGGATCTTCCAATAAACAGTCGAAATGACAAAACAAAGATAGTCGACAAGTACACTGGTGCAAAACAATACACTCAAGGCTGTTGAGTATTATATCCTATGCTGCCTTGATTGTGTAACTGTCAGTCATACAGGGTTCCCTTGTAAAAGAGACTACCCTTCCCAAATAAAAATAGCAATAAAATGTCTAGGTTGGTACAGTAGACCAGCTGAAATCAGGTTCCATAACATACACTGGAGAACCACTGGCCCTCTACGTTCTATGAAAGCTGCTCGGCGTAAACTGGAAAGAAGTTGGAGGAAAAACAAACCCAACTATGCATGCCCAAGCCCTGGTATATCATCAGATTGCATACAGAGGTACTGAACACTGCACGCAGTCGCATTGCAAATTGTGAGGGGAAACCCCAGAATGCTATTTTCTGTCCTAAAAGAAATGTAAACCCCCAGATAACTGTTGCATTGCTCGATGGGAGGAGTTTTCTTGATTTTTTTCCCAATTCAAAATTAAGTACCGCACTGTACAAACTTCCCCTTGCTTGGGGTGTGCCCCTATGCTTCATACTGAGCCTCGTAGTTGAAGTTTCAACAAATTGTCAAGGACAAGCCCAACATCGGTCTCTGAAATTGTCCAAAATATGAGGTCAACTACCTGCCCCTTCGACCCTATTGCCAAAGCAAAATCCAGCCTCACTCTTCTCAGTCCAACTATAACCAAAATCATAAATTACTTAATTCAGGCACTGTGCCTAATTCCCTGAAAACTGCTTCCATTATACAAATCTTGAAAAAACCTGGACCTAAACACCCTAAGCAATTACAGACCAATTTCCAACCAGTTGTGTAAAGTAAATACTTTCAAGCACTATTTTTTTTGGTATCTGTACTTAACTATTTTTTTGGCAACTTTTACTTCATAACATTACTAAAGAAAATGTACTTTTTACTCCATACATTTTCCGACATCTAAAAGTACTCCTTATATTTTGAATGCTTAGCAAAACAGGAAACGTGTCAAATTCACACACTTAAAAAGATAATTCACACACATCCCTACTGCCTCTGATTTGGCAGATTAACTAAATACAAATGCTTTGTTTGTAAATTATGTCTGAGTGTTGTGAGTGTGCCCCTGGCTATCTGTAATTTAAAAAAAGAAAATGGTGCCATCTGGTTTGCTTAATATAAGAAATTAGAAATTATTTATACTTAACTTCTTCGATATAGGGGGCGCCCTTTTATTTTTTGGATAAAAAAACGTTCCCGTTTTAAACAAGATATTTTGTTTCACGAAAAGATGCTCGACTATGTATATAATTGACAGCTTTGGAAAGAAAACACTGACGTTTCCAAAACCGCAAAGATATTGTCTGTGAGTGCCACAGAACTAATGCTACAGGCGAAACCAAGATTAAATTTCATACAGGAAGTGCCCCAGATTTTGAATGCGCTGTCTTCCAATGTCTCCTTATATGGCTGTGAATGCGCCAGGAATGAGCCTACACTTTCTGTCATTTCCCCAAGGTGTCCGCAGCATTGTGACGTATTTGTAAGCATATCATTGGAAGATTGACCATAAGAGACTACATTTACCAGGTGTCCACTTGGTGTCCTCCGTCAAAATTATTGCGCAATCTCCAGATGCATGCACTTTTCCATTTGGTTCAGAGGAGAAAGGCAACTGCCACGAATGATTTATCATCGAATAGATATGTGAAAAACACCTTGAGGTTTGATTCTAAACAACGTTTGCCATGTTTCTGTCGATATTATGGAGTTAATTTGGAAAAAAGTTTGGCGTTGTAAATGACTGAATTTTCGTTTTTTTTTCTTCGCCAAACGCGATGAACAAAACGGAGCGATTTCTCCTACACAAATAATCTTTTTGGAAAAACTGAACATTTGCTATCTAACAGAGTCTCCTCATTGAAAACAATCGAAGTTCTTCAAAGGTAAATTATTTTATTTGAATGCTTTTCTTGTTTTTGAGAAAATGTTGCCTGCTGAATGCTAGGCTTAATGCTATGCTAGCTATAAATACTCTTACACAAATGCTTGTGTAGCTATGGTTGAAAAGCATATTTTGAAAATCTGAGATGACAGTGTTGTTAACAAAAGGCTAAGCTTGTGAGCCAATATATTTATTTCATTTCATTTGCGATTTTCATGAATAGTTAACGTTGCGTTGTGCTAATGAGCTTGAGGCTATGATTACGCTCCTGGATACGGGATTGCTCGACGCTAGAGGTTAAGTGTATTTAAAATACCTTTAGACTTTTACTCAAGTAGAATTTAACTGAGTGACTCACTTTTACTTGAGTCATTTTCTATTAACATATCTTTGCTTTTACTCAAATATGACAATTGGGTACTTTTCCCACCACTGTTTCCAACCTACCCTTTTCTATCAAAGGTCCTTGAACGTGTGGTCTCAATACAGCTACAGAACTACCTTTAACCAACAATCTCCATGAACCCTTCCAGTCCGGGTTGCATGTACAGCACAGCACAGAGACAGCCCCGGTAAAAGTTACACATTACTTCTTGATGACAGCTGATGGAGACACTAGCATCTTTTTTACTTTTGGACACAGATAATCAGCCTTTGTCACAGAGAATCATGTGATTATCAGCAGACTTATGAACTAGCTTGGATTCTCTGGCACATCACTCCTGTGGTTTAGCTCCTGACTTACAAACAAGAATTTGTGATCCAACCCTGCCACAGTCACTGAAGGGGTTCCACAGGGCTCTGCTATGGGGCCACTCCTGTTCTCTATACACACCCACGCTGCCACTTGGTATACTTATACGGAGATTTGGACTAAACTTGAATTTTTACACTGATGACACAAATATGTGAGGACAAGTCAGACTAACAATCAAACTAACAGACTGTCTGGATGCAATCAAGAGATGGATGCAGTTGAACTTCCAAAAGCAAAACAGAGCTTGTGTTTATTTGCTCTAAGAGTACACAGAGCAAAATGAGCACATTCTCCCCTCCTCTGGATGATGACTCCATCACAGCTTCCCCCACTGCCAGAAACCTGTGTGTAATTTTTGACTCTAGCCTCTTATTTGAAGCACACATTCGCAACATAAAGTGTAATTTTTCCACCTTGTATCAGATCTTTCTTGTTCACTATGGATGCTGAGAAGCGTGTGCATGCCCTTATAACATCTCGGCACTGCTGACAGTAAGGCTCCTGTCAACTCCAGATGATCCAGAACGCAGCTGCCAGGATGCGCTCACAAACTACACAAAAAAACCTCACATCGCCCTGTTTTACTCAGCCTCAATTGGCTTCCTGTTCAATACAGGATCACATTTAAGATTCTGCTGCTCACCTTAAAAGGCCCTCAAGGGTGATTCATATGCCAACTTCTAAATGCATATGCCAAATTCTAAAGAACTATTCCCCAGCACACCGCTACGATAACCAGACTCAAACTGCCTGGACACAAACCTGTGCAGCACGGGTGATAAGGCCTTCTCACATGTGGCTCCTGAGGTCTGGAACGCTCTACCTGCATGTCAAGGAGGCAGCTTCCATTTCCTTGTTTAAAACACATTTAAAGACCTACCTTTTCAAGCTAGCTTTTAATCTTTGATTGCTTAATCTGTTCACTGTCTATTTTTTATTAGCAGGTAATGGTTTACTGTATTGAAATTATCCTACTTTTTGATGTTTTGTCATTGAATTTGGTTTGGTTCGTTTTCTACCTGATACGCATTGCGAATGGGATATGCGCTTTTCAAATGAAATACTATTGTGCCACGGGGACAGCGTGACAAGCTGAAATCAGACAGATCCACATAGGGAGAACAGAACAACTCACCATATCCACCCCCACCCTGGAGAAAGAGAAAAGAGGGAGAGCAGGGTTAAACACACATTCCCTTGTGATTTGTTGTATACACTCATGGATGCAAGCAACCCTGGCCTTGCATGATCAGGATAAGGGCAGGGACCTCAAGATATAATATTACCTCGATACTTAGGTGCCGTTACATTATGTATTGATTCTCACAATTCTATATGTATTGCGATTCGATACTGCGATTTGATGTCCAAACATATTGCTCACTGTAAGTCTGGTGTAGAGACCAGAGGATTATAAAATACATTTTTGATCAGCCATGGAAAAAAAGTGCTATTGGCTCACTATTTAAAAAGAAGACGGGGAACATGCTATAGAATTTTAAAAAATGGCAGAGTTTAGCAACATGGTAGCGTAAAATAAAACACTTGGAGTCAAAGTATCAATATAATATTGTCCAAAATAATATTGTGATATGTAACTATTGATCCCTCTGATCAAGTCAGGGTTGAGGAGGCCAGTTCGTACAAAAGCCCCTATTTGATGCTGGAGACCCCTGCCCCCTTCTCCGCTTGCATCCATCAGCCACTCACTCCACAGCTTTCACCTGCTATTCAGCGGCTCAGTCACCAGGGCAACAAGCGATTCACAAATCAGTTGCCGAGCAACCGGAGGCAGTATCCTGCCAGCTCTCAAAGATAACCTACCAGTCTGTCAACAAAGCATTATTATTAACACCTAGCAACCCCCCCCCATGATTACATAGATGGTAGTGGTCATGGTGGTATGGGTAATTATTACTGAAGATACCCATTACCCGTGTTTATGGTTTGGTCATATGGTTAACTATGGTAAAGTAATGTTTATTACACGTTAGCGGTAAAGGTGTTGTTGGGTTTTATAGTGGGGTTAGCTGTGGCCATGGCGATGAGGTTATTATCAGGCAATCACAATCATTGTCTAGGAAAGACCAAAAATTGTTTCAGCATATGATGCTTCAGCCAATAGATACCAAGACGACAGCAACATGCATTTAGTTAAGGGTCACTAACCATGTTATCACCATAGCGATCTCCTGGTCTCCCTCTTCGGTCACTGCTAAGAGAAAGACAGAGAAAATGAAAGTCTGACTTGAGAAAAATATTGACAAGGCAGAGGGCTTTTCAGCAGCTCTCTGATCCAAGTCAAACCACACACATTCACAGACCCATGTAAGAACACAAAAGTGAGCGGTGTTGACAGACTAATGGCAGGGCTGAAACACTGACGAGGCCAGTAATCAGAGGAACAGACTCAGGCTAGACTGACTGACCACAGCACCGACTGAGGACGTTTACATGCAAAGTAGTAATTCAATATTAACCAGATTATGGCAGTAGGCAGATTATGTAGTAGTCATGTAAAAACCTTACTTGGCTTATCTTAATTTGCCTAAAGTCAAAATCGAAGTATGTATAAGCCGATTCAAACCTGGTTTTCTGAGCAATCTTTCAAATTATTAGGAAATGTGAAGACCTTAAAAATTGGCGTTCCAGCAGTGCATTTGTTCTGCGCATGTACCAGCCAAGCGAGCTGTGAACTCCTGTTAAGACACGTACATTCAGTTGTTCCGAATTAAGTGTGTTCGGAACAACAATGTACGCGTCTTAAAAGTAGTTCACATTGAAACGTTATATAAACTCCGAAAATATGCGTCACAAAAAACAACATGGTAGAATGTTTATTTTGATTGCCAATTTTCTGCATTTATCAATGGCATCAAGTACCCTGATTTCAGATGTGTTCATGTAAACAGTATTATTACAGAAATCCTTCTGGCAGAGTACAGTACCAGTCAAGAGTTTAGACACCTACTCATTCCAGGGTTTCTCTTTATTTTTTTTAACCATTTTTTACATTGTCGAATAATAGTGAAGACATCAGAACTATGAAATAACACGTATTGAATCATGTAGTAACCAAAACATATTCAAATATATTTTATATTTGAGATTCTTCAAAGTAGCCGCCCTTTGCCTTGATGAATGCTAAGAGTGTGCAAAGCCTTCATCAAGGCAAAGGGTGACTACTTTGAAGAATCTCAAATATAAAATATATTTTGATTTGTTTAACACTTTTTTGGTTACTACATGATTCCATGTGTTATTTCATCGTTTTGATGTATTCACTATTATTCTATAATATAGTAAAAATAAAGAAAAACCCTGAAATGAGTAGGCGTGTCCAAACTTTTGACTGGTACTGTATGTAACGTTTTAATCAAACTTTTATATTAATAAGAATATCCACAATAATGGCATTTTGTTGCATGTAACCGTACTCACTGACTCCAGACCAGTGGCCTACAAGGCTGGAAAAGGACTTACTTGGGTCTGGCATCTGCACTGCCCCGATAGGAGTCATAGGAGTACTGGTCATTTCTGCAAACAACGTGGAAATGGAACACACACGAGCCCACACACACTATGAATGAAAGACCATATGTCCCTGCACTTTTGAGCGCAAACTGATGTAGACAAAGCAAAATGGATAGAAAGAGGTGTAGGGAAAAATAAATTGAGATGAGCGATGGTGCAGCTCTCTTACCCTCCTCCTCTGTGTGGTGGGGCCAGGTTGCGGTCACGACTCTCACCCCTCCCCCCTCTCACTGGGTGGGGAGGCGGGGGTCCACGGCGGGGGCTCATCTCCTCGTAGTCCCTGCGGGCGGGGGGCACGGGCCCCCCTCGACCCCCTCGTCCAGAGGGCCCTCGGTCAAAACCTCCGCCACCTCGTCCCCCTCGCATGTGGAAGCCCCCCATGGGGCGCCGGCTGCCGCCACCCCCGCGCTCCTCAAACATCAGGGTGAAGCCGCCGTAGTCGTATGTCTCGTCGTAGAAGTTTGGGTCGTAGGGCTGGGCGCGCCCTTTTATGGGAGCCTGACGGGGATAGGATCATACATCATTTCTACAGTTGGCTGGCTGTGGTACTTACAGCCCAGTCAAATGGTTCGACAACAGAACCAACAGTTTGATAAGAGCACCAACCTCAGCGATGAGCTCCAGCATGATCTTGATGCACTCAACGACGCGCTCAGACTTGCCGCCGACCAGAACCACGCGGTCCGTGGACTGGGGACAGCATTCCTGGAACAGCTTGATGCTGGTCTGGGTGTTCTACAACAGTCAGAGTCAACACAGGTCAAATTAGACAAAGCGAGGCCTTAAGGACTGAGAAGAACCCACAGAAAGACTGAATCAGGGTCACCTTCAATAAGCTCTAAACGAGAGTAAAACATTTGTATTCTTATTGGACAAGTTCAGGTAGTAGGTCCATCAAGTATTTTAAAAATGTACTGGACATGACCCAGGTGAGGAGAAAAGAGTGGGAGTAGTTCAGAGCGCATAACTGTACCTCTCGTAACTCTTTGATCTTGGCTCCCTTCACACCAATGATGCTACCTGCCAGGCTCTGGTGGATCAGTAGCCTCAGCTCACAGTCAAAGTCCATCCCATTATACTGTTGGTACTAGGGTGAGGGGGGGGTAAAACTTTAGCATTTTACATCTATATCCCAATGGAAATGGTATGTTTTGTTTTATCTGTACACTCAATATCTAGTAGTACCACACAGGACTATAACTGAAAAATATAGGCAGCCATAATGCTGGTCTCATTCTCCCTCATCTCCAACCGCAGGCTCACCTCCTCCAGAGTAGGGATGATCTTGAGCAGGATCTCTCCCACGGTCTCGATTTCAGCACTGATGCTCAGAATGCTTTAGAGCCACCAATGACAGTGCAGGATATTCCCAGGGGGACCAATCAAATGGTGACCAGGTGTTAGAGAGGAAAGAAACAGTATTTCAAAACCAAGGTTGACTCTCCCTCAGCAGAGCTTCAACTATAACATCTGACAATAAATGAAGACCCCCCCTTTCATCCGGTCCCAGCCGTGGGGGTTAACCGGGTAGCTGTTGTGGTACAGTCCCATAGAAATAGAATTACTAGAATGGACATTCCCATTCAAGTCAATGTTCTGTGATGATTGGACCAGCGGCCATATGTAGTAATTCTGGTTCTATGTGCAAACCCCATTCAAATTACAACAGAGGAATAAGAGGACAGAATACCCCATTATATCTATAACATATCAGCAGGTATCCATAAATACACAAATAAAGAAAATTAACCCCCCCGTGTGTCTGACAAAGGAGACCACAATTGTTTTTGTTTTTTGTTAAACAGGTAAAAAAGAACCCAAAGAAAGCAGGTGTGTTTTAGTGACCACTGGAAGTGGGGGGTAAGGAAGAAAAGGTTGGGGGCGGTGGCGGTTTGCACCGATGGTGCCTGCTGCCAGAGCACTAATGCAATTGTATTGTAACAACATGGGGGAGAAAAAAAACACAAAAAAAGAACAAAAAGTCAATAAAAACATGACAGTAGTACGCTATGCTAATCAAAATAATCAAACAAGGAACAGTTTAAAGTAAACTTAAAGATGGGTGAGAGATGGCAGGGTAACAGTGTGTTATGCTCCCACCAATGGGCAGGAGGATGTTGAGGGAAGGCAAGGAGGAGCGACATGGGTCACAGGGATGAGGTGACAAATAAGTTAACTTTCAATAGTTCCAACTACGGCAAAGGTAATATGGAGAGTAAAGAAGGGAAAAAGACATACAACACTTGAACCCTAGCAGCTCTGCCTGGAATAACAGTCTTACGTAATTATAGTGGTCCAACCCCCCCCACCCCCTAAAAAAGATCTGTGGTAACAAGGAAGAGGAAGATGGTAGGAGGAGAATGTGAGAACCTAAAACAGACCACTACACCAACTCTGAGAGGGGAAGGAGGGAGGTGAGGAACGTTGAAGGGAGAGATACTGTCATTGAAATAAAATAGAATGTTGAAATACCGTCACTAGAACAAAGGCAGGTTTAAAGTATTTGTTGAAACCCTCACTGAAAACAGAGGCTTATAATGCTGTCACTGAACAAAAGTTGACATGTTTGTCACAGGAACAGAGGCAGGTTTGTTTATTTTCTGAAGTCAGGCAGTGAGAGGGAGGAGCTTAGGGACATACCGCTCAGGCCCACTGCTGTCTGGGACTGACACACTGGCATTGAACTGCAAGGGCCGTGGGCGTGGCATGGGCAGGGGCCAGGGCCATTCGAGCACACAGATGTCAATGAAGTAAGGCGCCCATTTAGGGAGGGGCACGATTATGGGCAGGGCCAGCCAGGGTGTCAGGTGGGCGGGCGCAGGAGGGGCGATCCAGAACATGGGCAACAGAGGAAGTGGGCAAAAATAAACAAAAATAAAAAACAGGAGAGGGAAGAGGGAGGGGGAAGAGGAATACATTTTAATACAGGCTAATATTCTTCATTTTGATATTCTCTCAGAATGTTTTTTTTTTTAAGAACAGAAGGAGATAGAAGAGGAGACAAAGTAGGTAGAGAGAAATAGTTAGGGGTAGAATGGAGTCAGAAAAGGAGAGGGAGATGTAGACAGGGAGATGAGAAAGAGGGATAGCGGTAGAGGAGAGAGGGAGAAGTGGAGAATGATGGAAGGTGGAGAAAGAGAGAGGGGTAATGACATGAAATTAGTTGAGAATTGGCCAGGCTGTTTATATACAAGACATTTCCTATAGGTTGAATTGGTGTCGGGTGCTATAACAGCTCCACCCTAAAATACACTGGGCCCACTCAAGCATTAATGACAGTCTTAGCGGTGCTGATGGCTGGTAGTAATATCACTATTCATTACGCAAACAAAAATACATTGCAGCTAAAAAGGCCATGGGTTACGTATCGATTAGGCGAGGCGGGGGGGCATTTTGATAAAAGACATTACACTTTCGAATGATGACACCACAACAGGTGTAGAGCAGGTCTCAATACACAACATATCCCACCATTAACAGTTACCCAAAACCCTCACAGCTTTCTTTACTTCCCCCAACCATAGTTAACAAGACCCATTTTCTTAAGCCCAACCTACCAATTTAGATTGTATGCAAAAGTTGAGGCAAACTAGTCAGATCAGACACTCCCAAAGTACAACCACGGAAGGGGGGGGGGGGTACTGTAAATTCCCAGACAAAAAAAGTGGTGTAAATGTACTCACGTCTGTGCGCAGGGATTTGATGTTTTTACCACCCTTCCCAATCACTGCTCCTGCATTCTGAACCGGAGAAAAAAAAGTCAGGTGATACCTAACTTATTGTGATATAACAAAGTTTAAAAAAAATCCTCCATAGATCTTGTCAAAAAAAAAAAGGTTAAATAGATAACTGGGGAGGGGAAAAAAGATAGGCTACATAGGAGGCTAAGTCACTGAAGAGATTGTGGCTGTTGAATGTAGGCAGGGGATTGTGAATGAGGAAGAGAAAGAGGACTGACTTTGCTCTGCAGGAGTATGCGGAGCTCCACCATGTCGTCTGTGTTCCTGGAGCGCTTAAAGGACTGCTCTTCCTCCGCGTCCTCTGTGGGACGCTTACCTGAGAATGAAAAACAGAGTCTAATCTTTCTCTCTCACACACACACACACACCAGGGCCCTAGAATGTGACCGTTCAGTCGTATTTTTCAACCTTTTGACTTCGCAAGTTACATTTTTTTGGGTCACATGGGAACGAGCTGGTCACCCCAATCAAAAGTTTAAAAAGTCCTATTTTTTCGGGCAGCTAAAACCACGATTTGGTCGAACAGTAAAGTGCATTATCCTCATGATTCCCTTCATGCAAGTTTCGAAGTAACTGTTTCACTGGACCCTGCTGCTGTGATGAGTAGAGGTCGACCGATTAATCGAAATGGCAGATTAATTTGGGCCGATTTCAAGTTTTCATAACAATCGAAAATCTATTTTTGGCTGCCGAATGTAAAAATATTTTTATACCTTTATTTTTATTTATTTTTTTACCTTTATTTAACGAGGCAAGTCAGTTAAGAACACATTCTTATTTTCAATGACGGCCTAAGAACGGTGGGTTAACTGCCTCGTTCAGGGGCAGAACGACAGATTTTCACCTTGTCAGCTCGGGTAATCCAATCTTGCAACCTTACAGTTAACTAGTCCAACGCAATAACGACCTGCCTCTCTCTCGTTGCACTCCACAAGGAGACTGCCTGTTACGCGAATGCAGTAAGCCAGGGTAAGTTGCTAGCTACCATTAAACTTACCTTAAAAAAACAATCAATCATAATCACTAGTTAACTACACATGGTTGATGATATTACTAGATATTATCTAGCGTGGCCTGCGTTGCATATAATCTGACTGACCATACAAGTATCTAAGTATCTGACTGAGCGGTGGATATCAGAAGCAGGCGCGTAAACATTCATTCAAACTGCACTTTCGTGAGTTTTGCCAGCAGCTCTTCGTTGTGCGTCAAGCATTGCGCTGTTTATGACTTCAAGCCTATCAACTCCCAAGATGAGGCTGGTGTAACCGAAGTGAAATGGCTAGCTAGTTAGCGCGCGCTAATAGCGTTTCAAACGTCACTCGCTCTGAGCCTTCTAGTAGTTGTTCCCCTTGCTCTGCTTCAATGGTGGCTGTTGTCGTTGTGTTGCTGGTTTGAGCCCAGGAAGGAGCGAGCTGTTACACTGGCAATACTAAAGTGCCTATAAGAACATCCAATAGTCAAAGGTTAATGAAATACAAATGGTATAGAGGGAAATAGTCCTATAATTCCTATAATAACTACAACCTCCCTTTCCCTCTTCAGACGATCCACAGGTGAAGACGCCAGATGTCGTGGTCCTAGGCTGGCATGGTTACACTTGGTCTGCAGTTGCATGTACTGCCAAATTCTCTAAAACGGCGTTGGAGGTGGCTTATGGTAGAGAAATTAACATTTAATGCTCTGGCAACAGTTCTGTTGGACATTCTTGCAGTCAACATGCCAATTGCGCACTCCCTCAAAACTTTGTTTGGACATCTGTGGCATTGTTTTATGTGACAAACTTGCCAATTATAGAGTGGCCTTTTGTCCCAGCACAAGGTGCACCTGTGTAATGACCATGCTATTTAAATCGGCTTCTTGATATACCACATCTGTCAGGTGAATGGATTATCTTGGCAAAGGAGAAATGCTCACTTAAAGAGATGTAAACACATTTGTGCACACAATGAGTTAAATAAGCGTTTTGTGCATATGGAACATTTCTGGGATCTTTATTTCAGCTCATGAGAAATTGGACCAACACTTTACATGTTGTGTTTATATTTTAGTTCAGTATTGCCAATGTGTTTTGAGTTCACTTCCTCATGTGGTGAATTAGCTCAAAATAAATTAGTGGACATAAACACACACAAATTCACCTGTATTGAACAACAAACTACAGACAATTCTGGAGCCCTATTTTAACAGTAAAATATAACAATACCCTACTGTCAACCCACAATTCATGACAATCAATGGATTAGATACCACATCAAAATATATTCAATAATGCATTCCTACCTGGACATGTTAAATATACAACTTGTTTCTTGAATAGCCTACCAACTCTATAGTCTAGTACACTATCTAAAGCACTGTGAATGACTTGAAGGTGATTATGACTATGTTGCTCTATTGAAAAGAAAACCTATGGTGCAACCAAATCATAGGCTGGTGCAACCAACTGAAAAAGTTAGTGTCACCGGGGGAAAATGTTAGTCTGGAGCCCTGCACACACTGACTGGTTCTCTGGATCTGCATTCAGTTGACGTAGAAATGATATACATGTAATACTAATAGCCCACTCATTGTCCTTACATATTAAAACTGCTCTGCACTTTCTTTTGGCACATATCTGGCAGCCTCAATTTAGGAATCGAAATGTTTATATTTTCGACCAGACATTAATTATTAGTAAGTCTTAAACACAGGAGGGGCATAAACCTTGCACCACGCCGCTTAAAAAATAACTACACTGTTCTTATTCATTTTCTAGATCAGTTACAATTATTTAATTAATACACAAAAGGATTACAACTCACCGTTTGTCTCTGTGTTGCTGAATGAGGTCTCTTTTTCTTGTTGCTCAATTTCTGTCTCCATTGTCGGCTAACACCGGGCTGGGTAGGGCAGGCACCTCGGTCCTGGGAGCAGGTAACAGCGGGGAGAGAGGAGCGGGCACCTCTGTCTGACTGGCTGTGGATGGACATGGTCGAGGGAAAGAGATGAGATCAGGGTTTGGGGTTTTCAGAACTGACGAAACAAAGTACGACAGAGGAGAGACACTAGACTGGTGACCAACACTTACCACTATTTATGGTGAAAAGATGGGTGTGTTATGGGCGGAACGAAACAAAGTCTCAGAGCTGCTGCAAACCTACTGAAAAAAAGCAAAGGTTGATTAGCGGCATAAAAAAAACCTACCCAAGAATAATCGTATAACACACCGCTACGATTATAAAATTGTAATAAATGGTGCATAAACATTTGGCAATGAATGACAAGATTCATCAAATTAAAAGGTGTGATGAGGAACAGCATTGATTAAAATTAATGTATTATCTTGAACTGGCCATATTCATTACAAAAAAAACATTTAAGAAGCAAACAGAGCAAAATTAGAATTTCTATTGGACATATTTAGGTAGGTTCCCTCCCTGTCTTGTTTAACAAACATTTTGCAGTAGAATTGGCTTAATGAATATGCCCCTGGCCTTTAATACAATGCTGAAGGAGACCAGAAGACACATGTACTGAATTGATGAGAAATAATGCGCATTTAATTTATTATTCTAAAGAAAGTCAATGCATGAGTGAAGTTACAAATCAGATTTATTTGATAATACGACTTTGGCACAATGATATCGGAGTCGGGACAAAATGACAATGCAACGAGGGCTCATCTCAGAATCACCTCGCGCTGATAATTATCTTGATCGTAATTAAACAAATAGCTAGCTACAATCATACATTTTCTCATCTGCCATTATTTTTGGATAAATGGTGCGAGCTAGCCTACAGCGTTGATCCAATGATCGTCTAGGATTGATGTGCATTCCAGTTAATACACTCGTGTCCCCCGTGGACGGCTCGTACATAAAACATCCTCCATTCAAGCTGCAAGGCATCACATCCCTCCTTACCATTTTTAATAGCGAGCCGCCGGGAAAAAAATGTGTAGTCTTACTGTATTCAAATACGTTTTGTTTAGGACGTTGCACACCACGTCAGGCCAAGGGTGTACCACATCCTAAATTGTCAGAAAATGGTGGAAAATCTAGTTTTATTAAGACTACACATTCCCCCCCCGGCGGCTCTCTTGGTTGAGGGAAATTATGCCTTTCCAAACTGAATGGAGGATGCTTTGTCTACGGGATGGTCCACCGAGGACAAGAGCATATACAGGGAATGCACATCAGTCCTAGACGACAGTGCCGTGGCGAATTATGGCGCCCACTATCGGCTTCCTAGGCCATATGTGCGCATACGGTTTGAGAAAACAACGTTAGCTAGCTATTAGTTCTCTTGTGTATACGAGAAAAACATAACTCGCTAGCAATATTGGGAAGCTACTTAGTTCATTCAGCTGGTGAAAGTATTTAGTAAAGGTGGCTAGCTAGTTAAGGTAACTAGCTAATGTTAACGTTACCCAACGACGTTAGCGGTTGGACTGCTCCAGTAATATGTAGCTAGTGTAGTTAACGTTAGTTAGGGACAAGAAACACAATCGTATAACTTTAGGATAAAGCTCTGAAAGCCATATCTAATTACACTTGATACATTTCTAAATTTAGCTGTGTAAGCTATGCTAGCTAGCCTGCTACACTGGATCGCTAACTACAATAATTAACCAGCTACTTTAGTTGTCTTAGTTGGAAATGGTATAGCGAGATACGCGAATGCTTTCAAATGTGTTTGCTTATACCATCGCATCAACATGTAATGACGGACTTATTCGTTGCAGAGATACATCGAAATGTGTGTAAAACAGACCTGCGCTACACCGTGTATCGTTGCTACTCCTTTTCGACCCTTCGCTGAGGAAGAACGCAAGAACAAAAAATGGCTAAGAAATCATATGTATCTGAAGAAAGAGGTTGCTGCTTCGATTGGCGGAAAGAGACATTGAATTGTAAATAAATAGCAATCATTGGATAACTCATCTGTCACTCACACAATGGAGGCGGGTCTGAATATATTGTCTGGGTTCCCACCAATCTTCCGTACCGAAATAGTTTGGTTGACTTGCAGCAGTCCTTTACTTTCAGTCTTGATCATAATGTAAATACTTACTAGTTGTGTTCATATAGGGTTGTAAACTAGCTAATGCTATTATTGTTCTAACATGTATATATATCACATATTTAGTGTGTTTCGCGCGAAGTCCAAAAATGATTATGGGAACCTTAGCACCACAAACATTTTGACTCTCCATGCCTCCAACTTTTGGCGCCTTGGCGATTCGCCAAAAAGCAGCTGCACTTGTACTTTGGGGCAGATAGCTACAATTATACATTTACATTTAAGTCATTTAGCAGACGCTCTTATCCAGAGCGACTTACAAATTGGTGAATTCACCTTCTGACATCCAGACAGAACTAACCCAAACCATTGTAACGTAAATGAAGGTTTATGACTATCACTCAATGAGTATGGTTACATGCACACAATATAATATTTCGATTAAAAAGTATATATGCTTTGCAAGAAGAACAATGTCCCTAATAATACTGGTATATGGACACAAATGAAATCAGCCTACTACCTGATGGCACTGATAAATGCAGAAAATCGCCAATCAAAATAAACGTTCTATACAGCAACCGTGTTATCTTTGGGAAGCATATTAGATTCTGAGTTCAGACTTTTAAAGTTTGCATGTGAAAAGTACTTCTAAGCAATGGCGTGTATTCATGGATGCCAAGGGAAGCCAGTCTTACACCAAAAATGACACACAAAAAAAACATAAAATAATGTATATTTCATCTCTGTGTTTTCGGAATTTTCCTTCAATTCACAAGAGGCTGAATGTATCTCACAGGAGACAGCATCCGAGCGAAACAGTGCCTTACGGTCTCTGTATGTCATGTGTAAGGCCAATTATCTGATTCTATCTGGTCATGAAGAGTATGACATTGTTGCCGCCCATAGTATTGAATGCAAGGGAAGCCAGCAAGCATTTGGCCTCACTTGATTAAAAAAAGTAGAAAACAATAGCCAATCAGCATTGAGCTAAACTGAGCAAGCTCAACTGTGAATGGTCCTGGAGCACCAAAAAAAAGTGTTGTCCTCTGATGGCTAGCTAGCCAGTTAAAATGGTCCTTTTCCCAATTTAGCCATAGATGGGGATAGGGGTTTGGACTTGTGGTTTTACTTAATTCTCTGTACTGACCAATGATTGTAATGGCGATTCTGATCCCACCAAAAATTTGTATGGTACATTGTGCCCCTGGACTGAGAGGATGAAAGGTTAATATGTAGCTAGATGTAGAAGGCTAACGTTAACTAGCTAATGTTGGCCATCAAAGAAGTTAGGCTAACGAGCAAGCATTTTAGCCAGGTAGCCTAGGACAACAAAAAAATTAAAGCTTGTACTGTATGAGTCAAAGACCGTTTCGTCAACATGAAAGATAGATGGGAGTATGGGATTGTCATTTCTCTATAAGTAGGGTGAGTTTTTTTTCTACTTGCACAAACGCACACACACAACACACACAAACCCACAAATCAGAATGGTGGACAGCATAGGTGATTTGATGATGTTGATGTTGAAAAGGTGCTGGAAAAGTGGAGGCAGCTCCTGTTTTATTTGCGACTTGCGGTAAATCTCCATGGTTCTAAATCAATAGTTGTTTAGTAGTCCAAAAATATCCGAAACATTAACTTGCTTGGGGTGGGTATAATTTGTGGAACGCTCTAACAACAATCTGTTCCAAAAACTTTAAGGTACAAGGTTGTCAATAAATGCATACAAAGTAACATGATCAATTCACCTAACGTTAGCTAAATAGCTGCCGAATAGGCAACAACTCACCACAAAGCTTATTCTTAATGTTTGTCAATAGGCTACCAGAGTGAGGACAAGCATTTTTCGGAATAAACACGCTGAGTGAAAAACTTAATGAATTAGCCCACACCCTACCCGGTATCGTATTGTGCCGCTATACAACTTTGTATGCATTATTTGTTGGCAACCTTGTTATTTACAACGTTTTTGGAACAGATTCCTGTTGATTCGTTCCATAAATTATACCCGGGTTAGGGTGAAGTGTCCGCCATGCTGCTCTATTCTCGGTCAACTGTAATTTGCCTATTTCCCTCTTTGTGGCACTTGACCAAATGATTGGGCAGAAGTCCAGCACATCCATACCAGGTAAAAAGGAGGCTGACAACCAGGAACCAGATGACTCGGAACTGCTGGCTAGCCTGGAGGCCCAGAAGGGGCAGGTGGAGTGGAGGGTGGAACCCAGCCTGGAGAGTGGTTACGGAACCCGCAGTGAGGCATCCTCCGCCTCTTACATAATTGCCTTGCTGCAGAGCCTGTGCTTTGAAAGCCTTGCAGATTCTGCACTCGGAAGCCCTTCATGCCACGAGACCCTTGTCCTGGACATGGTGGACATCCCAGATGAGGACTGATTACCTTCCTCTGGATGAGCTTGACAATGTGATTTTCCAGGAGAGCCCATTCCAACAGCCAAACAACAGGAAGGACAATCAAAGGGACAACCTTTCGACGATGACATGGACTGCTTCTTTCCACCTGAGCCAAAAGCTTCTAGACAGGAGCCTAGACTGGATAGTACCTGTGTCAGAGAACAGGGAACAAGTCGACCCTTTGCGGAGAGTGTGACGATTGTGATGCTTGCTTCACCTCCATTTACCTACCTGTGTTTGCTGGAATACAGTGTGAGCCCATTGCGTGTGCTGGAGTGAGTGAGCGAGGTGCATGTGAAAGCCTTCATTGTCACCCTGCAAGGGAACCTCAAATACAGTAAGGTGGAGTGGCGGGTCAGTGCTTCCATTTCGGACGGAACGGGTTACATGGATGTGGACCTCTCAGACCAGGATCTGACGGGCCTGCTGGGGTTCTCAGTGGCCAAGAAGCTGAAGCTGGACCTGGCCCAGATGAACGCAGGGATGAAGGCGTGTTAGCAGGGCCTGGTGGACATGTGCTGTGTAATGACACTGAGGTTGGACCCTGCTGACGTGAAGGCTGTGGTCCTCAAGGTTAATGCAGTCACAGAGGAGAACTGCCGAGCCCTGGAGGTTCGAGTGAAAGGTAGGCATGGGCGGGAGGACTCTGGGATGTGGACTGTGGAGGACTTTGATGACTGGGCTCTGGGGAATTTGGTGTTGTGACTGCCTTAGCTGTAAGTGGGTTTAAAGCTCTGTCTGGCCCTGAATCCACTGTCAAGTGTGCTTTACGATACCTCTGTTGTTAAGTTAATTCATGCAGCCATTCGGCTACTCTTGATTAAAACATTTTTGTTAAAATTATTCTGAATTCTGAAATGAGCTTTTTGTGTGTGTAAAGAAACAAGAGCTTTATTACAGTATGAAAATACAGTATGTTTAAGAAGGACGTTTTTGATAGTAGGTCTACGGTTGTATATTGTCTCTCACTGATGATAGATTAGAATAACTTTAGCTAATGTATGACAGTATTTTATTCTACAATTTTGAAGTAATCAAGTATGAGTTAATGATTTTCTTTGTATCCTCTGTACTCAGAATTACTTTTCACAATTCGGCCTTTACTGCAGTTTAGTCCATGTGGGCTACTACACAATGACACATTTTCAGTCATTTACTGCAGAAGAATTCCTGCATTTTTTTTCTGTGAGTAGCGGAGTGATGCTCAGCCCATGGGGAATCCGCTCTGTTCCCCCGTTAAAAAAAAACCAGAGTAATAGTCGGCCTTTGCTTATTGCTATTCCGTGTTGTCCACACGCATTCATCTGACTTCATTAAGCCCTAATCAGGTTCAACATTCGAAATTAGGAACCTGCATTGCATGTCATTAGCCTGTTATGAGTTAATGACTGTGCCCACTGTGGAAAGCGTGTTGTGCAGGGTAGTGAGAACCTATAGGCCTGGTGAATTATCTGCATAAGTAGGAGACGGGCTTGGTTGGGTGGGTGCATTACATGGCTGAAATTGTAGGCTAAAAAGTGGATACATATACAGCAGCACTCATTCAAGGGTTTTTCTTCATTTGTACTATTTTCGACATAGTTTTGATGTCTTCACTATTAGTCTATGAAATAACACACATGGAATCATGTAGTAACCAAAAAAAGTGTTAAACAAATCAAAATATATTTTAGAATTTAGATTCTTCCAAGTAGCCACCATTTGCATTGATGACAACTTTGCACACTCTTGGAAGACTCAGAGTTACTTCTGCTGCAGAGGATAAGTTCATTAGAGTTACCAACCTCAGAAATTGCAGACGAAATAAATGCTTCACAGACACATCTCAACATCAACTGTTCAGAGGAGACTGTGTGAATCAGGCCTTCCTGGTTGATTTGCTGCAAAGAAACCAGTACACAATGACCCATAAGAAGGGACTTGCTTGGTCCATGAGCAATGGATATTAGACTGGTGGAAATGTGTCCTTTGGTCTAATGTGTTCAAATTTGAGATTTCTGGTTCCAACTGCCGTGTCTTTGTGATAGGCAGAATAGGTGAACGGATGACCTCCGCATGTGTTGTTCCCACCGTGAAGCATGGCGGATGTGGTGTGATGGTGTGGGGGTGCTTTGCTGGTGACACTGTCTGTGATTGATTTAGAATTCAATGCACACTTAACCTGTATGGCTACCACAGCGTTCTGTAGCATTACGCTATCCCATCTGGTTTGAGCTTAGTGGGACTACCATTTGTTTTTCAACAGGGCAATGACCCAACACAGCTCCAGGATGTGTAAGGGCTATTTGACCAAGAAGGAGAGTGATGGAGTGCTGCATCAGATGACCTGGCATCCACAATCACCTGACCTCAACCCAATTGAGATGGTTTGGGATGGGTTTAACTGCAGAGGGATGAAAAAGCATCCAACAAGTGCTCACCATATGTGGGAACTTCTTCAAGATTGTTGGAAAAGCATTCCAGGTGAAGCTGGTTGAGCGATTGCCAAGAGCGTGCAAAGCTGTCATCAAGGCAAAGGGTGGCTACTTTGAAGAATCTCAAATGTATTATATATTTGGATTTGTTTCACAGTTTTTTGCTTACTACACGATTCCATATGTCATTTCATAGTTTTGATGTCGTCACTATTATTCTACAATGTAGAAAATAGTTCAAATAAAGAAAAACCCTTGAATGAGAAGGTGTGTCCAAACTTTTGACTGGTACTGTATGTCGATACATACTGTAAAGTGGATACATAGATGGTTGGCGTGTGGTGCTTGCAAGAACATGGTGGTGGGTTTGAATCCCACACAAGCCTTGTCTAGGCTATACTATATGTCGACTGTTCGTCACTTTAATAGAATGTCTGCTAAATAACAATACCATATTAATGCATAAATACCTTGGTCTACAGAGCTTTTTCATGCCCTACACTCTTCTTATTCATAATACATCAACTATCTGGTAATATAACAGGTCATATTCAATAAATAGTCTGAACTTCAGAAAATAAAGACTTATGTCCTAGCAAGGCATCTTTCTCCTGTTTTAGGAAAAGAGTATGAGTTATTTGAGAAGAAACATGAGAAAATGTTTGACTGTGCTAATAGAGGCCATTTGCAATGTTTTTTTCCCCCTTGATTTTACACCACCCCCTGCCCCACCCCCTCTTTCTGTTGCAGTCTGAAGGGGATAATCAAGGTAGGAGTTAAAATGCGCCTTTTCGTTCTCCAGCGAGTTTGTATGTTCCCAAATTACAGGTGAGTGGTGGTGGGCGCATGGGGAGACATTGTGCTCATTTCTCTAATGCTCGTGCCACGTGTAGTATACCCTTTTGGTCCTTTCGTTTTAGAGGAAAAATGTCCATCAGCAAACCAAACTAATACTCGCAGCTGTAATTTTCCTTCCCCTTGTTAGACATGGGTAATGAAAAATCCACTTAGCTTTGTCTGAATTCCATGAAGATCAGTAAATGGGTTTTTCTGCCAGAGCTGGCCCTGTTTGTGTTTTGTGTGTTCCCAAGTTAAAGATGCGTGCCAGTAGGGAATAGAAATGACCAGAAAATTGATCTCACGAAACATTTGGTACATTATTTTATCCCGAGGTTGGAATGGGATTGGTATTATTATAATCTATTAGAGAGGGGGTTCAGGCAGAGGCAGAGCCATATCTCTCTATATGACTGACTCTGAGTTCAAGAGGTCAAGTTCCGTGATGTTTGTTCCTGGCCTCTGTAGGTCACATAATACAGTATGCTAATGATTAGGCCATCATGGGATTAGTTTGTAGTCACACTACATAATCTGTATAATGTTTTATCTAATTGAAGGCAGAGGGTTTTGAGTTTGTTTTTGGCCCTCATACTCATCATTTCATGTTATATGACAGCCTATGATTTATGCTTGTTTACTATTATTGGACCTGAATAGTTTTTTTTGTATTTACTATTTAAAGCTCAATGCAAACAGCTGACGATTTACAAATGTAGGACCAAAGGACACTTCCCACTGGCACACATTGGTTGAATCAACGTTGTGTCCACATAATTTCCAAGAGAATTACGTTCAACATCGTAGAATAGGCATTGTGTTGTTTCATGATAAAATTATTCTTGGCAAGGGCATAACTTATTTGTTGCAGTAAAGCACAGTAGGATGAAGTATATCGTATGTGTAGTATTGCCATAGAAGATGATTGAAGTAGAACTGCCCAATGAATGGTGTACATGTAAAACTTCTGATGTTTTGTAGTATCCGTCTACACTGAACATTTTATTCAACATGCAACTGGCTGTAAAGGATGGTTTGTAATTTACCGAATGGTTACCTGGAAGAAAATGGGGGAGGGTCAGGCGAGGGTTTAGTGTTTTTCTAAAATCTAGTCCAGGAAAGGGTTAATTTATAATTAATTGATTTCATTTCTATATTTCACTGGTTTAGAATTAGTTGCTTGTTAAGCTATACAGTGCCTTCAGAAAGTATTCAGACCCCTTAACTTTTTCCACATTTTGTTATGTCACAGCCTTATTCTAAAATGGATTAAGTAAAACATTTTCCTCATCAATCTACACACAATACCCCATAATGATAAAGTGAAAAACAGATTTTCAGAATTTTTGCAAACTGATTTGAAAATGAAAAATACAGAAAATAGTATTCTGACCAGTGGTGTACATGGGCCCGGTGACAGTCCCGGATCTGCGGCCCCATATATAATTTGAATACCACCCTACCATGCCCAAGCATCAATTGTTGACACCAGTCCATCACATCCACAATTTGAGGAGAAGATCTTTCTTTAAGGTACGCTATATGATAAATGATCCGACTGATGGTTTCACCATCAAAATGTTGTTTTTTGACACTACATAAGTTAGCATGATATTTTAGTGCATTGATGACAATAAATCAAATTAATTTGCTAAATAAATCATATTATTTAATAGTTTCAATACCGTGTTAAGATAATGAAACGCATTCTGGGATTCATTGTGCAAATACTCTCTAAAGTGTTGTTGTTTCTATCATCGTTTTAAGCAACAGTTGAGCTAGCTATCAAGAGACAATGGCCGGGAAAACAAATAGAGTCGAGAATAGAAAATTATGGATTTAAAAATCAGCAACGTATCAACACAAGTGGAGCCCAAAAGAGGAAGGCCAAAAATGAGAAAGCAAAGGATGTATCAAAATTAGTTAAATTAGATTCCTTTTCAAATGAAGTTCAAGTGCAGCCATTGCTGGCACAAGCAATCTAACGGCACCAGAAGAGGATGTAGGTTTATCAGCGCCAGCAGCAGCTTTTAGGGGGTCAAGTGAGCCAAGGTCAAGCTGTTCCATCCTGCCAGAAGAAGCAACTTTGACAGAGGAGGATACAGGTTGTCAGGTATTGGCGGATACGACCCTGAGCACAAGCCAGGCTGGACAAGCTATCCCCAGGCTGGGCGGAGAGGATGAGGAGCAGGGCGAGGCTAGAATCGTGGCGGCTGAGGAAACAGGTGGACGGCCTTTTAACCTGTCCAACTGACAGGGGGCATTACGCAACAAATGTGGATGCAAAAGTTCAACTGCATGTTATTGCATTAGGTTCGTGTAAGATTTACTGGCCCATTCTCAAGAGATGAAGAAAGGCCGTGTTTTTCCAAGTCGTATTACACCATTACAACTAAGGCTGGAATCAAATTACCACGTACATGGCTATGTTATTCGGCCAAGCTAGATTGTGGGTATTGTGAGACTTGCTGGCTGTTCGGAGATCGGTGTGCCCTTTCTTCTCTGATGCGTGGGTGAATGGAGTGAGAGATTGGCGCCATCTAACATCTAAAATAGTGTGTCATGAGACATCCCAGATTCACATGGGTGTCTGTTTGGTATATGAACAATGGAAGCTCAATGGCACTATTGACGAAGAAATGGAAAGAGGCGTGCGTAACGCAGCAAATTTATGGTAACAGGTGTTGGAGCGCATAGTTAATGTAACTCTCACACTTGCACCATGTAATTTGGCATTCAGAGGGCACCGTGAAAAGCTTGGGCAGGCCAACAGTGGAATTTTCTCAGTATAATTGAACTTATGGCATTTGCAGAATCTTAACTATCTCAGTCCTCAAATCCAAAATGAGCTGATTTATATCTTAGGGAGAGATGCAGGAAGCCCCATTTCTTTCTATTATTATGGACGCCACACCGGATGTATCCAAAGTAGACCTGTTAAGCCAAGTTTATTGCTATGTGAGAGTGATAAGGGTTGCAAATAATGTCGCCACAGATCTGACCATCACAGAATCGTTTTGGAGATTTCTAGAGATAGCTGACACATCAACAGCTGAGCTTCAACATAAAATCCTAGGCAGCATAGAGGAAAATGGGCTGGATATTTCAAAATGTGGTGGGCAGGGGTATGATGGAGCCGCTAACATCAGCGGGGTCTATTCGGGTGTACCGGCCAGAATATCCGAAAAAGAGCAGCTTGCTGTTTATGTGCATTGCGCAGAGTACAATTTTAGCCTGGATTTAAAAAAATCTGAACCTGGCTTCAACAGTTTTATGATACTGTCGAACTGTTATACACCGTCTTGGGCCATAGCATAAAGAGATTTTTTTGCATTAACAAAAAGTAAACGTAACTCTAGATAGGAGTCCCTTGCCGCCCTGAGATACAGGTATGTGGACGTAATGAAGGAACTCACCAAGATGGTGCTTTTAAGTGACAAGAAGGACGAGATGGACGATGCAGCAGCACGGAAAACATTTATTTTTGTCGTTCTGCAGACTAAGGTTTTAGAAAATGGGAACGTCGTCTCCAAAATGCTACAGGCCAAAGACGCAGACCTGCACAGGGCAGCCAGCCACCTCAAGGACATGATAGAGGTCCCTTGCCGACAAAATGGGGAGCTCAGAACGCATTTGAAGACACTCAGAGAAGGAAGGCGAGGCGTCATTTTGATGAGCTGTGCGAGGACGAGCGACTGTCTGATGGATCGTTTTTAGTCAACGTCTTTAATGCAAACCTTGACATCGTTATCCACCAGCTGTCAAACAGATTTAATAGTCTGCGGGCAACAGTCTTTTTATCTCCATCCATCCCACTACCCTGGCCAATGCAGATGATGATGTGCTCTATAAGACCGCCAACCGGCTGGCTGAACATTACAGCAAAGATATATCAGCAAGATTCCCTGGCCAATTACTCTATTTCAGGGCCTGTTTTAAGAAGGAAAAAGCACACTACAGTGAGAGAACTGGCCAAGATGCTCATTGTGGATTACAATTCAGTCACTGCTACATTTAGGCAAGTAGTTACAGCTAGTGCTCCTTTAATTAAATCATACCTGAGGAGCAGGATGGGACAGGAGAGACTGAGTGGGTTGGCCATTATGTCCATTGAAAACACCAGGCCAGGACCATGGATTTGAATGCCATAGTCAACGACTTCACAGAGCGCAAGGCCCGTCGAATGCCAATCAAATGAGTGAGTAAGCTTATATTTATACAGGGCAGGCCACCCAGACAGCCTATATAAATCAAGCTTTATTGAGATGAATTTACATTGCTTGTCAATCTACTACTATGCTCGTATTGTCTTTGGAACCATGTTCTGGTGCACGGCTGCTAAGCCATTTCATTGTCGTCATAGCCTATACGTTTAACTAGGCTATAAATATAATAGTAAGCACATACACATCATATACTGTTAAAATAGCATGCTGCCATTTATGCAATCTGTTTTGAATGCTCCACTTGTTTGATTTGCTGTTGTTTTTGCAGATAATTTAAAATAACGTGTGTCAGTTTTGCTGCCGTGCCTAACTTCAGCGATCATGTACTGGGTCATTAGCTGTGTTTCTGTCAAGAGATTGATCTCTGTATTTATGTTTTGTAATATAGGCTATTGCCTATTATTTGCAGATAAAATAGGGTGTTTGTTTTTTTACCGCTTTGTGCTTTCCGTGATGCTGATCGACTTATACGGGTTCATTTCTGACTGCCTTGCATGTTGCTGAATCCATTGGCTGTATTGTGGCTTCTCTGGTAACAGCTTCAAATGTGCCCTTAGATTAGGTTCTGATCTGCTGTTACTTTGCTTAGTAATATTAACACACAGCCTTACCAACAAAATTATTTTAATTTTAAGGTAAATATGGGTGGTGATAGGGGCCCGTAATTTGTTTTGGCACCTTGGCCCTTCATGATTAAACTACTGATTCAGACTCTTTGCTATGAGACTCGAAATTGAGCTCAGGTGCATCCTTTTCCATTGATCATTCTTGAAATGTTTCTACAACTTCATTGGAGTCCACCTGTGGTAAATGCAATTGATTGGACATGATTTGGAAAGGCACACACCTGTCTATATAAGGTCCCACAGTTGACAGTGCATGTCAGAGCAAAAACCAAGCCATGAGGTCTGAGGAATTGTCTGTAGAGCTCCGAGACAGAATTGTGTCCAGGCACAGATCTGGGGAAGGGTACCAAAACATTTCCGCATCATTGAAGGTCCCCAAGAACACAGTGGCCTCAATCCTTCTTAAATGGATGAAGTTTGGAACCCCCAGGACTCTTCCTAGAGCTGGCCACCCGGCCAAACTGAGCAATTGGGGGAGAAGGGCCTTGGTCAGGGAGTGACCAAGAACTCAATGGTCACTCTGACAGAGCTCCAGAGTTCCTCTGTGGAGATGGGTGAACCAAGTCTGGGCTCACACGTGAGGAAACATGAGGGGAAAAAATGATTTAATCCATTTCAGAAAAAGGCTGTAATGTGAAAAAAGTAACGGGGTCTGAATATTTTCCAAATGCACTGTATATCGGTGTGCCCTATGCCGCCTTCCTCTCTGGGCACGCAATGCATTTAGTGTGGTCTCAATCAAATTCATCCGAGCTGATAGTCTACGAAGTGCATGCTCGGAGAAATACAGAGCTAAGAGCAAAGTTATATTTCTAAGATCAGTAGCTGCTGGGATGGTGTAAGTAGTAGGCACATTTTAAACCATCTTCATTTTAATTAGACTTTAATAACAGAAAGAGGGCTTTGTTGGAGCCTATTTCTTCCTATTTAAGAAAGAAGAGGTAGGCCTTCCTGTTTAATAGACAAAATTAGGCTATAGGCTGCTATGTCCATAGATTTGTCGGTCAATTTCTTTACCCACCATACACTCTTCAAATAGCCTATACCTCCATGTCAGTGAAAGGCAGTTAAAACCAAGACTCGCATTGAGGGGTATGAGAGGCTCTGCCATAGTCTACCTATGATTAAATAAAATGGCAAAAAGCTCAGGCCTACCCAGTACTAGCGTATTATTTTAAAGAAAATAAAACTGATCCGATTTTATGAAGCAATCTATATGTAATGGTTTTCTTGTGGTGAAAGAGAGGCGGACCAAAATGCAGCGTGGTTAGTTTTGTGCATCTTTAATAAAGATGAAAGTAAGACAATCTACAAAACAAGAAACATGCAAAAACCAAACCAGTCCTATCTGGTGCCACAAAACACAAAGACAGGAACAATCGCCCACAAAACCCAACACAACACAGGCTACCCAAAATATGGTTCCCAATCAGAGACAATGACTAACACCTGCCTCTGATTGAGAACCATATCAGGCCTAACATAGAAATGGACAAACCAGACACACAACATAGAATGCCCACCCAGCTCACGTCCTGACCAACACTAAAACAAGGAAAACACACACGAACGATGGTCAGAACGTGACACTATAACAGCGCTTTGTTCCGCAATACCCTTTTTGCTAGAAACCAACTGTAAAATACCCGGAAACAACGTGACTCTGATGCATATGGGAATATCATTGTTTAGTTTCTTTGAATATTCAGAGGCTGATCTACAACCTCTTATAGCCTAGGAGGCAACAAATAGACTTTGCTGGGGAAGTAATCTAATTCTGTCACTATCAATTGATTAAGTTATTCACTTTCTGTACAATAGATGTTTAAACACAGACAGCTTTTAGGGAAACACTTGTGACCTTTTCTCGTTGGGTTAAGCCACGGAAGAAGAGTAGCCAGCCATTAAAGCTTACATGTTTCTGCGTCGGTAGGCCTAACTTTTGAAAGTACCATGCTCAGGGTAGCCTAGTGGTTAGAGCGTTGGACTAGTAATCCCCGAGCTGATAAGGTACAAATCTGTCGTTCTGCCCCTGAACAGGCAGTTAACCCACTGTTCCTAGGCCGTCATTCAAAATAAGAATTTGTTCTTAACTGACTTGCCTAGTTAAATAAAGGTAAAAAAATTTTTTTTTTTGTCTCAGATTGAATAATTTGCAAACAGGGAGAGTTTCGTTGCAAACAAGACACACTGATTTGGCATTGGTCAGGGAGTGACCAAGATCTGTTGCACCTGTCCTTGTGCTTGTTTCCATCCCCTCCAGGTGTCGCCCACTTATCCTCTGGGTATTTATACCTGTGTTTTCTGTCTGTGCCAGGTTGTCTTGTTTCTCAAGGTATCCAGCGGTTGCCCTGTCAGTGCCTGTCTTTTCTCAGCCTCGCTTTTTCTCGGCCTCCTGGTTTTTGACCCTTGCCTGTCCTGACCCTGTACCCGCCTGCCTGACCTCTCTGCCTGAACCTCCCTGCCATCCTGTACCTTTGCTCCACCTCTGGATTACTGAACTCTGCCTCTTCCTGACCCCTGAGCATGCCTGCCGTCCTGAACCTTTGCCCCTACTCTGTATTATATCGACCCCTGCCTGCCCCTGTGGTTACAATAAACATTGTTACTTCACACAGTCTGCTCTTGGGTCTTACCTTAATTCCTGATAATTGGAGAATTATGATAAGATGAACACACAAGCCTATCTCTCTGTCCATTCTCAACCTGTAATTTCGGTAATTAGTGTGGTATTAAGAGATTATGCTAATGCTGTATGTAAAATTACGTAGAATTGCATGAAATGTTTATAAAACAAATAAAACATCTCAGACATGCAAATGCGATGATAGATGCATGCAATGCTTTTACTATAAAGGAGATCTTTCCACCCCTGCTCTTGTCAACTGTGGTCTGCGAACCCATAAACCTTCTGACCTACAGCCCTGTGTGCTATCAAAACTCCTGCATTGCCATGTAATGCCTACAGGACAAAGGACAGTTTCTAAAACTGCATATCTGACTCTGGTCTGTCCAATAAGTGAGGTTAAAACGCTAGACATGTTCTGTGCTATCCACTTGGTTTTAATTATTATTTTGGGAATAAGGAAGGGTCACTTTTTTTCAAGAGTTCAGAGAGGGTTTAGGTTAAATATTTTAATTTCAGAGCGATCCAATTTTCTCCATGTAACCCTTATAATAAATAACGTTCACTCCCTAATAGTGTCACGGCTGTTGAAGGAAGTGGACCAAGGTGCAGCGTGGTGAGCGTACATTTTCTTTTATTATGAAAAATGACGCCAACAAACGTGACACTACAGGCTATGTGCCATAAACAAAAGTCAACCTCCCACAAAGACAGGTGGAAAAAGGGCTACCTAAGTATGGTTCTCAATCAGAGACAACAATAGACAGCTGTCCCTGATTGAGAACCCTACCCAGCCAAAACATAGAAATACAAACAATAGAACATAGAATACCCACCCCAAATCACACCCTAACCAAACAGAGACATAAAAAGGATCTCTAAAGTCAGGGCGTGACAAATAGGATTGTGTGTTTGCGCAACATGTGGCATATAGCTATGCCAACATTCATTCTCAAGTTGAGTTGTGTAACGGTTTTCTTGACTTGAAGGAGAGGCGGACCAAAACGCAGCGTGGTGATTATTCATGGTTCTTTAATAAAGTAACTACACATGAACAAACTAACAAAACAATAAACGTGAGAAAAACCTAAACAGCATATCTGGTGAAAACAGAGACAGGAACAATCCCCCCCACCCCCCACCCCACAAAACCCAACAAAACCCAACACCAAACAGGCTACCTAAATATGGTTCCCAATCAGAGACAATGACTAACACCTGCCTCTGAGAACCATATCAGGCCAAACATAGAAATAGACAAACTAGACATGTAACAGAATGCCCACTCAGATCACACCCTGACCAAACAAAACATAGAAACATACTAAGCAAACTATGGTCAGGGTGTGACAAGTTGTATGTTCACTAAACTTTGAATTTTATGTTGAGTCAATAT
Source organism: Oncorhynchus masou masou (assembly GCF_036934945.1). Lineage (NCBI taxonomy): Eukaryota > Metazoa > Chordata > Actinopteri > Salmoniformes > Salmonidae > Oncorhynchus > Oncorhynchus masou. Next base: position 40,997,532 of record NC_088236.1, on the reverse strand, counting down.
AGCATTCAACTAGAGAATTATTAATTGTATTTCTATCTTATTTGCATATTTTCCAGAGTGCCTTTTGAGTGAATTGTAGTTACCACCCATGACTGCATTTGTTAGCAACAGAGACATGGTTGTTGTATTCAATGCCTTTTCAGTCCTGTAGTCTTCATCAAGGGAGTGTCTTAGTGAATATATCAAATCAATTCAAATCAAAATGATTTATATAGCCCTTCTTACATCAGCTGATATATCAAAGTGCTGTACAGAACCCAGCCTAAAACCCCAAGCAGCAAGCAATGCAGGTGTAGAAGCACTCTTCATAAACTGAGTGTACAAAAGATTATGAACACCTTTGCATGGCATAGACTGACGAGGTGAATCCAGGTGAAAGCTATGATCCCTTATTGATGTCACTTGTCTAATCCAATTAAATCAGTGTAGATGGCGGTTAGGAAACATGTTAAAGAAGGATTTTTAAGAGGCATGGATTTGTGTGTGTGTGTGCCATTCAGAGGGTGAATGGGCAAGACAAAATATTTAAGTGCCTTTTTAAACATGGTATGGTATTACGTGCCAGGTGCATCCATTTGTGTCAAGAACTGCAATGCTGCTGGGGTTTTCACATTCAACAAGAATGGCTCACCACCTAAAGGAAATCCACCCAACTGTGGAAAACATTGGAGTCAACATGGGCCAGCATCCTTGTGGAACGCTTTCAACACTTTGTAGAGTCCATGCCCCAACGAATTGAGGCTGATCTGAGGGCAAAAGGGGGTGCAACTCAATATTAGGAAGGTGTTCTTGTTACGTGTGCTCCCTCTCCGGCCTCTAGGTCACCAGGATGCTCGTTATGGGTCACAGCTGTCACCATCGTTAAGCACACATGCGCGTCAGACTCACCTGGACTCCATCACTTCCCTATATACAGTTGAAGTCAGAAGTTTACATACACCTTAGCCAAATACATTTAAACTCTGTTTTTCACAATTCCTGACATTTAATCCTAGTAAAAATTCCCTGTTTTAGGTCAGTTAGGATCACCACTTTATTTTAAGAATGTGAAATGTCAGAATAATAGTAGAGAGTGATTTATTTCAGCTTTTATTTCTTTCATCACATTCCCAGTGGGCCAGAGGTTTACATACACTCAATTAGTATTTGGTAGCATTGCCATTAAATTGTTTAACTTGGGTCAAACGTTTCGGGTAGCCTTCCACAAGCTTCCCACAATAAATTGGGTGAATTTTGGCCCATTCTTCCTGACAAAGCTGGTGTAACTGAGTCAGGTTTGTAGGCCTCCTTGCTCGCACATGTTTTTTTCAGTTCTGCCCACAGATTTTCTATGGGATTGAGGTCAGGGCTTTGTGATGGCCACTCCAATACCTTGACTTTGTTGTCCTCAAGCAATTTTATCACAACTTTGGAAGTATGCTTGGGGTCATTGTCCATTTGGAAGACCTATTTGCAACCAAGCTTTAACTTCCTGACTGATGTCTTAAGATGTTGCTTCAATATATCCACATAATTATGATGCCATCTATTTTGTGAAGTGCACTAGTCTCTCCTGCAGCAAAGCACCCCGACAACATGATGCTGCCACCCCCTTGATTCACAGTTGAGATGGTGTGCTTCACAATTGGGATGGTATTCTTCGGCTTGCAAGCCTCCCCCTTTTTCCTCCAAACATAACGATGGTCATTATGGCCAAACAGTTCTATTTTTGTTTCATCAGACCAGAGGACATGTGCAGTTGCAAACCGTAGTCTGGCTTTTGATGGCGGTTTTGGAGCAGTGGATTCTTCCTTGTTGAGCGGTCTTTCATGTCGATATAGGACTCATTTTACTATGGATATAGATACTTTTGTACCTGTTTCCTCCAGCATCTTCACAAGGTCCTTTGCTGTTGTTCTGGGATTGATTTTCACTTTTCACACCAAAGTACGTTAATTTCTAGGAGACAGAACTTGTCTCCTTCCTGAGCGGTATGACGGCTGCGTGGTCCCATGGTGTTCATACTTGCGTACTATTGTTTGTACAGATGAACGTGGTACCTTCGGGCATTTGGAAATAGCTCCCAACGATGAACCAGACTTGTGCAGGTCTACAAATTTTTTTCTGAGGTCTTGGCTGATTTCTTTTGATTTTCCCATGATTTCAAGCAGAGGCACTGAGTTTGAAGGAAGGCCTTGAAATACATACACAGATTTTCCTCCAATTGACTCAAATTATGTAAATGTTCCTATCAGAAGCTTCTAAAGCGATGACATAATTTTCTGGAATTTTCCAAGCTGTTTAAAGGCACAGTCAACTTGCATGTAAACTTCTGACCCAACTGGAATTGTGATACAGTGAATTATAAGTGAAATCATCTCTGTAAATAATTGTTGGAAAAATTACTTCCGAAAACTATTAGTTAGTTGTTAGTTAGTTTTATTTGCGATTTTCAGAAATCGTTAACGTTGCGTTATGCTAATGAGCCTGAGGCTGTATTCACGATCCCGGATCCGGGATGGGGAGTATCAAGAGGTTTAACAAGAAATTTGTGGAGTGGTTGAGTTTTAATGACTCCAACCTAATTGTATGTAAACTTCTGACTTAAGCTGTACGTCACTCCCTTCGGTTCCTTCCCCAGGTATCATTGTTTCTGTTTCATGTCTGTGTGCTGTTTTGTATTATGTTCCGTTTATTAGAACACTCACACCCTGAACTTGCATCCCACCCCGGCCAAACCCAAATGACACTATGCCAATTGTGCACCGACCTAAGAGTCTCCCAATCACAGCCGGTTGTGATACAGACTGGAATCGAACCAGGGTCTGTTGTGAGACCTCTAGCACTAAGATGCAGTACCTTAGACCACTGCGCCACGAAATTTCAATCACCCACAACCGGGTAGGGAAGATTGATTATTGAGACTACCTAAATCATACTAACTGGAACAGCCATCTCAATAATGGGTGTGGTAATTCCAACTACTAACATATTGTTTATTTTAGAAAAATGTATGTTATGTGTGTGTGTGGCATAAGATTCATTAACCAATCAATGTACATACAAAAAAAACAGGTATTGGAACAAACATTTCTGAAAAACAATCTACAATTGAGCAAGCTGGGAAATATGAGGACGGGCATGGTTTTGGGTGCTTTTGAGCAAACATGAATTTGTCATTTTACTCAACAAGCTTATTAAAATTCAGCTCACTTCAAAGCAGAGTTTGTTGAGTAAACAAACTTGAACACATTAGCTAAAATTCTTGTCCTTCTGAAGTCCACTCAACTCACAGAATGGCGCTGATTAAGCAATTGGTTACGTTGGCTTTTTTTTACAGTGTAGTAACTAAGGCTTCAACCAAAAAAGCCATACAATCCATAATATGGTTTTCACCCACAATCTGAATTTCAGTCTTGAAAAATATAGCAGTCCAAACCAAACAATCTTACCTTAATCTCTCCCTCTCTTTCTCTCTCTCTTTCTCTAAGATGGAGCCGACAGAGATGGTCACCTCTCTTCGGAGTCCTTAGGAAACTATGCAGTATTTTTTTTTAAATGTATTATTTGTTACATTGTTACCCCAGGAAGTCTTACGTCTTATTACATACAGCCAGGAAGAACTATTGGATATAGTTCAGGAATACGATTTTCCCGAAGCGGATCCTCTGTTTGGACCACCACCCAGGACAGTGGATCTAATCACAGAAGCCGACCCAAAACAACGGAGCCACAGAAGGGGCAGACAGAGTGGCCTCCTGGTCAGCCTCCTAGACGTGCTCATCGCCCACCACTCCTGAGTATACTACTCGCCAATGTCCAGTCTCCTGTACAACAAGGTAGACGAAATTCGAGCAAGGGTTGCCTTCCAGAGAGACATCAGAGATGGTAACATCCTCAGTTTCACGGAAACATGGCTCTCTTGGGACATGTTGTCGGAATCAGTTCAGTGCCTCTTCAACCTCAAGAGGCTGAAGACATTTGGCTTGTCACCAAAAACCCTGACAAACTTTTACAGATGCACAATTTTTGGCAAGGCCAAAAAGATCATCAAGGGCAACATCCACCTGAGCCACTGCCTGTTTACACCACTACCATCCAGAAGGCGAGGTCAGTACAGGTACATCAAAGCTGGGACCGAGAGACTGAAAAACAGCTTCTATCTCAAAGCCATCAGACTGCTAAACAGCAATCACTAACTCAGAGAGGCTGCTGCCTACATTGAGACCCAATCACTGGCCATTTTAATACATGGATCACTGGCCACTTTAAACAATACGACTTTAAATAATGCCACTTTAATAATGTTTACATATCTTACATTACTCATATCATATGTATATACTGTATTTTATACCATCTATTGCACCTTGCCTATGCTGTTCGACCATCCATATATTTTTATGTACATATTTTCGTACTCCCCATTAGATTTGTGTGTATTAGATAGTTGTTGGGGAATTATTAGATTACTTGTTAGATATTACTGCACTGTCATAACTAGAAGCACAAGCATTTCGCTACAATCGTATTAACATCTGCTGATCATGTGTATGTGACCAATAAAATGTGATTTCACTCTCTCACTCTCTCTCCCTCCCTCCCTATCTCTCTCTCTCTCACGTGCGCTCTTGCTCTCTCTTTCTCTCTCTCTTTTGCCTCCATTCAGTGTTGCAGCTATGCGTAGTTAACCTTATCCAACTAAGGGGAAAGCCTATTAGCCTCGGTGCGCTGAAAGAGCTACTATGACAGAGCCATGACAGCGCTACAATACAGACAGACAAAAACGTCTTCTTCTCCCTGACCCACTTCCAAGGCACAGTCAGTCCATTCTTTCACCATATGAAATAATTACGTCCATTTGAATATGTGCTATATGGGAAAGAAAAGATTTAGAGAATGGGTAATTAAGCATAAAAAAGACTGAGAATACATTGGCCTCCACTTGTCCTTTCTTTAAATGGGAGAGGTCTGTCAAGCTCGTTAATTGGAAGGTAATGAAAATGGTATAAATCATGTTCATGTTGACCTGACACCACCTCAACCCCCCCTTGCCTTCCCCATTCTGTATGCACGTGCCTATGCGTGTTTATTGGTACTTTTTAAAATGTTTATTGGTTCTAAATATTGCCTTTTATTTATGAGGCAGGATATGAATGAAAAGTCATCACCAGGAAACCATTGAGAAAACGATGAATTAAGGGAAATGAGGCCTCAAACTGAATAGTATGTGAATGCGTTAAAGAGAGAGAAAGCTATAGGAGATGGCGAAATAAAGGCCACATGAAAGGTTGAGGCGACAGAGCTCTAATCAGCGTCAATCAAGATGTCTTCCCATCTCTGAGTTGCTGTATCCGAAACAATGAATGAAAGGTTGTTTGGCAGCTTTTTTCTGTTGCCACAGCGATTAGCAGAGGATTAGGACAGATGTTCTCTAAATTGAAGGATATTTTTTTAGCTCACATTTTACCCATGCCCTCACAATAACACGTTGCCCATCTTTAAGAGTTCTCAGATTGACCGAAGTATGGCTGTGCAATGAAATAGTTTTTGATGTTCATTTTGGGATGCTTTGTTGCCCATGACATCCATACCTATGTGTGTTTGTGTCAGTGTGTTTAATTAACTGCATCTGTCTGATTGTAACTTATTGTTTTCTGCTCACTCTAGCTGTTAAACCGCTTCATCTTCACCTGCTACTTTAACAATTGTAGATTGGTGATCTTTGGGTAGCTTGAAAAAGTATTTTGATGGTATTTACATTTTTTTAAATATATTTGCGTAAAATGTCAATGGTCATTTCACTGGTAAAAATAAATTAGCCGGACTACTGCTCTTGAACAATTTAAGCTAGACACACCAAACCAATTTTAAATGTGCTCTGACTAAACTTTTAGAATAACCCTGCTAATACTACTACAATAACGTATTCCACTACCATCCACAAACTTTTAGTTTTATTTTACCAGGCAAGTCAGTTAAGAACAAATACTTATTTTCAATGACAGCCTAGGAACAGTGGGTTAACTGCCTGTTCAGGGGCAGAACGACAGATTTGTACCTTGTCAGCTCAGGGGTTTGAACTTGCAACCTTCTGGTTATTAGTCCAACGCTCTAAACACTAGGCCACCCCGCCACCCCAGTTAGAGACCTAGTTAGAGACCTAGTTAGAGACCTAGTTAGAGACCTATCTGAGACCTTGCGATATCATCTCCTTTGACCTTGAGTAGCCTACCATAAACATGCAATTTCCATAGTCTGTTCCTAGCAGAATAGATCAACAAGGCTTTGCTGTGTCTCTGCTGATTTACACCAGAGCTCTAGTTATTATGCATCCATGTTCTGTATTGTAATGCTACCAATGTTAATGAACCTTCAAGAAGATACCGGATGGTCGATCTTGTCTCTTGACTATAGACTGAAAAGGAAAACCTGCACTTCCCTATTTTGAATCTCCTGATTTAATGGAATTGACTCCAACCGTCTTCTAATTCAGTCACCTTTCCCCCACCCCCCCATGGTCCCTCTATCTATGGTCCTTCCAGTCTGGACTATAGCAGGTGTGGTTGTTAACAATGTTCTTAACTGCGAGGTACAAGGAGAAAGAACATAATGTCTACGAGTGTCGCACAGCTTTAACGACACAAGCCACCAGAGAGCCCCGCTGCTAATCACTAAATTGTCACCACACACCAGCACTCTGTAAACAGCTAGCGCTCCGGCAACAGAGGTTAGGCTAGAGCGGCTAAATTATACCAACATAATTATGATCATCAGCATCTCCCTCTGTCAGAAACACAGTCACTCTGTCTAGAGACTTGATCAAGTTTTATTAATCTATTAAAATCGAAAATGTAACAGCTGGCAGTCAATAGTCTAACAATTAGAATACGTTATCATGCGCTTGCAAGTTCACTACCTGAGTTTTTTTAATTAATAGGAAACGTTGGCACGTCTTGTTTAGGAAGTAGTCCCTTCTGCTGCGAGTGCTTTTGTGTTTAATATTTAAACCATTTAACCCCACTTTTTTTTATTACATATAGGGGCAGCTTCCCAGACACAAGGCAAGCCTTGACATGGAATCCACAGGGGAAAAGGAAGGGAGGACTACCAAAAATGTCACTGGAGAAGTGACATCGAAGTAGAGCAGAAAGATTGGCTACCTCTGGAATGACTTGGTTTTTAATCCAGGACTGTGCCCTCTATGAATCTATGCTTTTTTAACAAAACGGAATATATTTACTAATAAGTGATAGGTGAAAATTGCTTACAGTACCTAATTCACATATAAGCAATGGTATTTAACCATATATTTTGGGTTATGACAGGGTAAGACAGTCAGTTATACTGAGCTCATACAATCTGTTATTCAAGAATCAATGGGGATTTAATTATCATTTTGAAGAACTGAAAATATCCCAGATTGTGCCTTTAAATGACACGTTTACATCCCTTACATTCAGACATGTGAGGCAGCAGGAGACTTAGAGCTGGATGATGCATGGACTTGGTTAGAGCATTAGAGCCTACAGAGGCTTTTTGAAACAAACAAAATAGCAAGAGCACATGTCCTTCCAGAGGCACCAGATGCTCTTTACCAAGGCCTCAGAAACTAACATCTCTGATTTGAGGGAAACCTTTTTGAGAAATGTTCCTTTGCCGTAATTGAGATGCCTTTCAGACTGAAATCCAATTAATAAACCCGCACAAAATACAACCCCACAGTCATGGAGTAAGAGGGGGGAAGAAAATTAACTGGCTATTTGGATGGTTCTCCGCACGTGTTCCCTGAAAAGACTAGTGTCCACCCCCCCCACCCCCCATATACACACACACACACGCACAGAAACACACACATAGTCAGGCTTTGTACCTGCGTCAGAGCCTTCTACTATTCCAATACTTCTGAAAACAATTAGTTTCCCCTCTCATAGCCGTGTAGTGTGGGGGAAGGACAGGCCACATTAACCTCCATCACTTCCTGGAGTTTGCGTGTGTGTGTGTGTGTGTGTGTGTGTGTGTGTGTGTGTGTGTGTGTGTGTGTGTGTGTGTGTGTGTGTGTGTGTGTGTGTGTGTGTGTGTGTGTGTGTGTGTGTGTGTGTGTGTGTGTCTGTGTACATAGAGTACACACACACTACGGTGACTTTGTCCAAGGGCTGAGCGGAGGCAGAGGCAGTACAAGGCCGGAAGTAGTGGCTGCTGTATAACACCAGATTCAATAAGGAGTCTGAATTGATAATCAAATGCAAAAAGAACGTAGAGAATAACGCACAAAATGGAGATGTGTATGTTCTGCTCCCCAAAAGGTTTCATGAGTAGAAACAAGAACAACAATACATGTTGCTACTTTACTTGCACATAGACCCAGTGGACCAACCTTAATCCCCAGTCCTTTTTAGAGGTATTAATATCCAATCTCTATTAAGATGTGCATTGAACAGTACGGATACAGTAGATTGTTACCAGGTCCTAGACCCACATCCCCTCTCAAGTTAAGACATTGTTCTCCCTAGCCGAAAGCATCCTAATGCATCTTCAAGGGCTCTCGTCTCTCTCTTATGGACACCAGTTGCCATGGTGACGTTAGTAATTCAGCAGGAATATGGTTATATAGGTGCATTTTCACATTTGAACGCGTGGAAACATCTGGAATTACAGAATGCACTCCTTGTGCACTTTGAAATGCTTTTAAAATCATTAAACTGACTTTACTCCAATTCTTTAGACCAACTTGACCTGCAGCGCCCTTTGTAAAAATGTATACACAAAAACACAAAAACAACAACAAAAACCAGAGGCGTCCATAGAAGGGAACAGGGGCACGTACCCCCTCAGATGTGTCCTGTTTAAAAATGTGTTTTATTTATTAATTAAATATGAATTATTTCTTTGTCATAATACTCGCCACTTAGTAATTTTATGAAGTTTGCTTTAGCTAGCCCAGATAGGTGCCCCTTCTCCCAACCTCATAACTAGCTACCAAGAAGCCATTTCAGGCTATCGATCAAGTTAGAGAAGCTAGCTTGCCTAACTCTTGCCTGCAGGCATGCCAGCTAAGATAGTTAGACCAGGGGTCTCCAAACCTGTTCCTGGAGAGCTACCCTCCTGTAGGTATTTAGTCCAACCCTGTTCTTGGAGAGCTACCGTCCTGTATGTTTTCGCTCCAACTCTAATGTAGCGCACCTGATTCAAATAAAAAGCTGGTTGGTAAACTGAATCAGATTAGTTACAACTGGGGTTGGACTAAATACCTACAGGAGGGTAGCTCTCCAGGAACAGGTTTGGAGACCCCTGGTCTAACTATCTTAGCTGGCATGCCTGCAGGCAAGGTTGGTAGACTTGGTAGAAAACCAAGCAATAACTAAATGTACTGAATAAGACTCAAATGTTTTTCAATCTTTTACACAGATTTTAGCAGGCATGCCGAAAGCATATTTAGTTTCTTTAAAAAAAGAACCACCAGTACGGAGGATACAGACAGCTCAAGAAGTATGCTTCGATATGCATATAATATATATTTTACATAGTGAAACATAATGATTATAGGGGGGCTTGCCTAACCTTACAGTAGAAAGCTGAGTGCCGGTGCATTTATAGGCATTCAGACACGCCGTAACCCCGGGCTTTGGAATACACACATCTAATCAAACTAAGGTGATACAGGGAATTGCAAATACCATGCAGTAGTCAGAACAAACACACAGCAGTATCTACATGGGGCAAATAAATGTAAATAATGAACATTTCATATTTATTTTTATGCCGCTATATTGGCTGTCCAATGCATTTCCCCCCGTGGGGACAATAAAGTATATCTTATCTTAAAATCATAATGAATAAAAACATACATTTATCTGAAATGTGGCATAGAGATGAGAGACAATCTTGACACTGAACTAACTAGACTCTTGTGTTTTGAATTACATCCATCCTTCTGTTTAGGCACATGGGATTCTCCAATATAATTTTGTATTAAGCTCCAATGCCACTGAACACGGCCGTGCAATTAAGTGTCAACAACCTCTTATACATCAATTAAGGTTGGTTCAGGATAATTATGAAGTAGTAGGCACTACACAAATCATTGTGTTGTTTATCAATATTTTAATTGCCTGTTTGACAAATACAAACAAAAGTGAATAGAACTAAAAAAAAGTATTTAGCCTACAATATGGTGCATAAATGTCTCTTTGCATTTGTCACCTTACCTGCAGACATCACTTTGTAATGCAGCAGTATTAAAGGCCAAGTGCAGGCAAAATTCTGTTTTTTTGTGTGTCTATCATATTGTACAACAGTGGATGAAACTAGCACTGTAGAAGTGTGATAAAAATGTCATCCGTGTTATTTCCTGATAGTTGCTGCTGGTTACAAATCCAATCTACACAGGACCTTCTAATCAGCAGGTTAAAAGACCAATAACAAAGAGAGTTCCTAATCTCACTGCCAAAAACAGCTCGTTTTCAGTTTCCCCCTCCACACTCGGCCGCACAACCACATACCACGTGTAACCACACCAGCATAGGACCTCCACTGGCATGCTGGATAAGTGTGCTCTTTACAGATGAATCCCGGTTTCAACTGTACCTGGCAGATAGCCTGTATGGGGTCGTGTGGGCGAGCCGTTTGCTGATTTCAACGTTGTGAACAGAGTGCTCCGTGGTGGCGGTGGGGTTATGGTATGGGCATGCATAAACTATGGACAACGAGCACAATTGCATTTTATTGATGGCAATTTGAATGCACCGAAATAACCGTGACGACATCCTGAGGCCCATTGTCGTGCCATTCATCCGTTGCCATCACCTCATGTTTCAGCATGATAATGCACGGACCCATGTCGTAAGGATCTGTACACAATTCCTAGAACCTGAAAATGGCCTAGTTCTTCAATGGCTTGCATACTTACCAGACATATCACTCAATGAGCATGTTTTGGATGCTCTGGATTGACGTGTACAGCAGCATGTTCTAGTTCCCGCCAATATCCAGCAACTTTGCACAGCCATTGAAAAGAAGTGGGTTACAGCATTCCACAGGCCACAATCAACAGCCTGATCAACTCTATGCGAAGGAGACGTGTCGACACTGCATGAGGCAAATGGTGTTCACACCAGATACGGACTGGTTATCTGATCCATGCCCCTACCTTTTCTTAAGGTTGCGTTTATATTTTTGTTCAGTGTAAGTGGCTTCTCTCTGTTCTCTGTGACTAGCTTTCTTTGTCCCCGTTTCCCTCCCTATTTCCTTCCCTCATCTCCCTAAACTATTTGTACTATTCTGTTTGTCTGCATGCCCACTCACACACGTTTGTTTTACTATCCTTGTAGGGACCAAACAATTGATTCCTATTCAAAATATCCTATTTTTCCCTAACCTCTAAACCTAACTTTCACCATAACCTTAATTGTAAACCTAACCCTGAACCTAACCCCTAAGCCTAGAATAGCCTTTTTCCTGAGGGGCAGCAGCAAAATGTCCCCACTTGTCTGAATTGTCCTTGATTTACTATCCTTGTGAATAGTTCTGGTCCCCACAAGGATAATAAAACACAAAACACACACACACACACAAAATGCACACAAACAAATCCAATAACTCCAGGAAGTTATGGAGGTCAGTGTGGCCTGTCCTTCCCCCACACTACACCACACAGCTATGGCAGGGGGAACTAATTGTTTTCTGGAGAATTTCAATAGTAGAACCATATTAGGAATTAGAATACATGGGTACAAGCCTGGCCATGGGGAACAAACAGACAGACAGACAGACTGACTCCAAAAACACATGTATACCAAAAGAGATTGCTGTAGTGCCACCATGTGGTTACAAGATATATAGGTCTCAGGAATGAATGAATAAAATATAGTATTACAAATAATTCATCTAAAAATAGCAGCACTCTAATGACATCAATATGAAACACACTTTCAATGCTCTGAAATATCTTTAATATCTTTACATTTAGAAAAAAAATGTCATTGTAAATGTCATGTAATTTCATTAAACTTTCTCAAAATGGACAACTTAAACTGTATCAGGATCTTTACACTTGACTTGTGACAAGAGAGGTCAGGGTGCTTCCATTCACCATACTCCTCTTTCCATCCTTTTCTGTCCATCCTCTGCTCTCCATTCTTTTCTCTGTTCTCCTCCTGCCTCTCAGGGGACCAGGCTGCAGTTGAAGAGTGGGGAGGACAGGATGGCGCAACAGCCATTGAGAGAAGCCATACTGAATCTTCCTTCCAGAGTCATGTTAGAAGGGCTAACTAGCACACTGGGACAACATACACACACACACACACACACACACACACACACACACACACACACACACACAGTGGTTTAGCAAGGTTGATAGTACATGGACACACACACACACACAGTGGTTTAGCAAGGTTGATAGTACATGGACACACACGCAGCACATGCCCTTTTGCACCTCGCAGCCCTCCTTTTATTTAACACGAACATTCCATTCCATTAGTTTTAGCTATACTTTCTGAATTGACCTTGTGGCAGCTTCCACAATATTGGATGATTTGTTAGATCCCGATCCCGTCCCGATGTCAGAGTGGCTACAGATTATAGTGGGTGTATCAACAACGAAAAGTGAGCAGCTGATTGGCAGAGTGTCACATTCGTTAGCATGAATATCGGCCCAAGGCGCAGCAGATGTTGAGTTCCAAATGATTTTAATTATAAAGTGAAACTTAACAAAGACAAAAACCAAATAAACAATAAACTAACAACGAACCGTGACTACAGAGATGGTACGTGCCATAACTCAAAACAATATCCCATAACACACAGGTGTAAAAAAAAAATACTACTTAAGTTTGATTCCCAATTAGAGACAACGATAGCCAGCTGCCTCTAATTGGGAATCATACTAAAACACCAACATAGAAAAAACAAACTAGAACCCCACATAGAAAAATTAAACTAGACTTAACACCCTGACCTACTCTGCCATAGAAAATAAAGGCTTTCTATGGTCATGACGTGTGACAGTCGAGTGTTATGTGCAGGAAGTTATACCCTTTCTATTAAATTTTCGGATGAGCCGAAGAACCTTTCAGGTAAATTACATGTCTTAACAGCCTCTGTCTTTTGATTGAAGTAGCCTAAATAAAGTTAATCTCAAATGATGTAGCTAGCTATCCAGGGGTGCAACTTTCACTGGGGTCGGGGGGACATTACTACCCCCCCCCAGTTTTATAATTGCGCTGTGATACAAAACATGACTCCGATGTGCTTTAGGACCATGTGGACACCTAAGAGCAGTCAAGTAGGCTGTTTTCCGCCTTCAGCCGTCTGGATTTAGGACCGCAACAGACACCACGGAGTATGTAGACATGTTATATGAATGGCTGGCATATAGGACAAGCACAGGAGAGATGAAAAGAGGCAGCTGCTGTCCGTGTTGCGCTTTTTCTCTGATTTGTAAAGCAAGCAGAGCAGAAACTGGCTACACTTTAGTTGATCAATCTAGCTGGCAAGGTAACTGCTGTTTGTCAGAAAAGTGCAGCTTGTACTGTAACTGACATACTACGTTAGTTAATGTTTCATACCATCTCGACTGATGTGAATTAACTACTAGCAGCTAGTTAGCTAGCTAGTAGCAAACACAGCCAGTTCAGCTCTAGCTAGCCTCTTGGTATTTGTCAGGTAGCAGTATCTATCAGCTGTTGTGTGTATGGAAAAGTTTTGTAGCCTTTGTTTTGTCCTGTTTCAACAGAAGTACATTTGATTATGTATCATAGTACATTTAGTTAGCAGAGTTAGTCAAAAGTTAGCTAAGGTGAGCTAGCTAGCTCACTAACGTTAGGTATTAATTTTGCCTCAATCACACGAGACCTGAATCAAACAATGAAATCAGCAGCCAATTGACTGAAGACTGATGTTTTCTGTTGGTTTTTTTTTCAGCTCAATGTGAGTTTTTATTAGTCAGTATAGCAATGTAACGTTAGTGATCTGTCAGTTTCCCTAGCTAATTCCCTACATTTCACACATACACAGTATAAACAGCTCTACAGGAATCACTGTCATGGTGCACATGTCTTAGCAGGATGAGATGGTAACCGATGTCCCTGCAGGGTCAGACAGCCAGGGAAGACCACTCTACAGAGCTCAGGTACATTTTGCAGAATATTATAACAATCAGTGAATGGATACAAAGTTCCATCTTGAGTTGATGGGTAGGCTACAGTCTGGGATAAACGGTTATTTAGATTGCTGAACCATTGATTCTATTAATGTATAATATAATGTATAAATGTACACCAATGTAATTCTTTGTCATGTCTCATCTGAGCAGGATCAGATGGTGACAGGGGTCTCATCAGGGTCAGGCAGCCAGGGAAGACCAGTCTGATGATGGAGCTGAGGGGAGTTTTTGCAGATACAACACGATTTTCTCTGTGCAGCAAACACTGGACAAGCAAGAAGCTTCAAACTATTTTAAGGCAGTCTGGAAATCAACTTTAGAGGTTTGTCAAACTGTAACAAGGGTTGATATGGGCTTTTCCTGATGACACACAACAAGTAAAACAAAAATGTGAGGAAGACCTAGGAGATGCTATTGATGATGATGATGGCTGGATGGATAGATATATGTTAAAGTGCCCAGTCATGTCTATCATCCCAGACATAAACGACTGAGTTGAAGACTATCCATAGAACGTACTATATGCCAGTGAAACTGAATATCATGCACACAAATGTAACTATTCTGCTGGAGGTGTAAAACACAAACACGGGAACTATTTGCAGACAGTGCATTTGGAAAGTATTCAGACACCTTGACTCTTTCCACATTTTGTTACATTTACAGCTTTATTCTAAAATGGATTGAATTGTTTTTTTTCTCCTCATCAATCTACACGCAATACCCCATAATGACGAAGAAAAAACGTTTTTGAAATTTTTGCAAATATATTACATATGTATTCAGACCCTTTACTCAGTACCATAAACAATTAATGAACATGCACCTGTGGAATGGTTGTTAAGACACGAACAGCTCACTGACAGTAGGCAATTAAGGTCACAGTTATGAAAATGTAGGACATTAAAGAGGCCTTTCTACTGACTCTGAAAAACACCAAAGGAAAGATGCCCAGGGTCCCTGCTCATCTGCGTGGATGTGCCTTAGGCATGTTGCAAGGAGGCATGAGGAATGCAGATGTGGCCAGGGAAATAAATTGCAATGTCCCTACACACTGTGAGACGCCTAGACAGTGAGAGGACGTGTCTTTTTTTGCTGAGTTTGTATTATTCAGAAGGCCCCTTATCTAGCAACAGTTACCACAAAGGGCAAATAATCCAAATGTAAAAATGTGAAAGTCTGATGTAAAAGCACAATGTAGTCATTGTGAACAGTAAGCCCATGATGAACAATACACAACTGTATCGTTGCAAATTGCCTCTGTGTAACAGTGGTGAAGGGCAAAACTGTAAGATGACAGAATCCAATATTTCTTTGTTTTTCAGACATTGTGTAAGAATCTCAACCCTCTGGTTCCCTGCAGAGGAGAACGCCTGGGGGATCACGCGTTGGCCTCTCTGTGGCTGTTGGCAAACCAGGAGAGTTTTGTGGTGTGGCCTACCGCTTTGGCCCAAATGCAGGACAACGGGCTGATTTCGTGAGACATTTGCGGGACAGTGTGGCACAGCCATCAACCGATGGGCCAAACCGGCCGGATGCTACAGACGATTTTGTGAGGAGGCAAAAAAAAACAAAAAAACATTTTTTTGCTGGGATTTTTAAAATGGTTATGCTAATTAGATTTATGCGGGCCGCAGACATCGACTCTAGGGTATATTATTAAGGCAGACTTCTAAAACGGAATTGAGTGAAGTAGCAGCGAATAGGGCTATGTTGAATGGTGAACAACTAATGAGCACGGAGAGCTTTTGAAGTTTGAAGAAATGAACTTATAGCCTTTCTTCCAGTCTAATAAGGGCCATTCACTTAATTTTGTAGCTTTTTGTAAGTGGTTAACTGCTCTCTCCAAGTTCAGCTGGAATTTAGCCCGAAAGGTTATGATTAATGTCATTGGTTAAAGAGATGACATTGAATATCAGATCTCAACAACAATTGAAGTGTTTAACCCCACCAGTACCACATCTGTATGTTGTCATGAATGCAAAAAAGACAGTGACTGAAATACTGGACATATCAATTTTGTTGTTGTTGTACATTTGTGTTTTAATTTGATAAAATGCGGGACATAATTGTTTGGTAGTGGGACGCGGGACAAAGGGCCAAAATGCGGTACTGTAGCGCACAATCTGGTGGTCACCCTACCCCCGCCAACAAACATGCACACTGGTTGTACCTGTGGTAGAGCTCAGTACAGCAGGTGAGGAGCTGAGTGCTGTTAATGACTAATGTGGAGTTGAACTCTTCCTTCAGGAAGTCTTCACACAGCAGCTCTGGGATATACAACATACCTGGGAAGACACACATACAACGATGACGTCACCACCGAGGATAATGCATGATGACAAGTTTATAACGCACACTGTTTTTGGGGTTTACCTGCGATGCACGCTGTCATGAAGCATGCCACCGTGCCTGAGATAAGAGCTCTGATGGCACACCTGGAAATATCACCCCTCCGCTCTGGGGCCATAGCCGCTATAGCAGGTAACGTTACAAAAACGTTTGAAGAAACACTACATCAACCATTCTGCCACAGTACAGCCACGACACTCCAATGAACAGAGACCGTGTTACAGCAGGACAACATTGCAATGGTTTAACATGCAGTAACATCTTTGAATAACCTCACAAATGAAACCTATTCTTTCAAAATCAAAGTGGTGTCTCAACAATACTATAATATCAATAGGGACAAAACACACTGCATTTGGAGTTCCCAGGTGGGAGGGGCTAGAGGTTGATTTGAGATCCAGGACAGGACAGATGTTAGAGGGCTTGACTCACAGAGGCCTCCGATCATCACACCCAGAGAGCTGATGTTCGCGAAGCCACATAGAGCATACGTCGCTATGGTTTCAGAGTGGACCTGGGGGACAGAAAACAACCTGGGTCTAAGTCTTTAGATATATATTTAATATGCAAATGCAATGATATATCCTTGATACAGAGAGCACTCGTAATATCAGATCGGACTTGATAATATCAGAACTGATTTAGTGATTTAGTGGTCCAAAAATATTTCCACCATTTATGGAGAGTTTGATGTAGACTTGAATAAAGAAAGTAGTCTGTGTGTGTTTGTCTGTCCGTCCGTCCGTCTATCTAGGAAAAAACAGATAGCCAAATATCAATTCAGTGCCGTATTACCACTTAGTGACCCCTGACATCACTCACAGATAGGTACTGCTTAACGTCATCCACGTACTCTGGGCCTTTGTCCTCTCTCCTCTTGATGAGTTTTGCCAACCTCTCATAGGCCACAAATTCATTGAAGAAGGTCTTGTAGCCAATCAGCTCACCCACCATGAAGCTGTCCTCCCAGGCCACACCCATCAGGAAGGAGAAAGGCATGAATACGTACGAGCAGATGATCTGTCATCAGAGAGAGAGCGAGAAAGAGAGAGGGACAGAGTGTCTTAGAGAATCATTGATTTCTATCCAGCTTGTATTTAGTGTTTCTCTGTGTCTGAGTGCTTCTATGTACATGCACACTTGTGTGTCCTCACAGAGAAACTGAGCTGGGGGTAGTTGAACATGTTGCCCAGCCATGATAGAGCGGCATTGAGGAAAGCGAGCAGGGCCAGGAAGGCAATGAGGTTGACAGCGATGTTGGCCACCAGGACAATAGAGGAGGACGCTCCGTGAGACGCTGCCTCCAGCAGGTTACTGCCCTCCCTATACAAAACCAGAAAAGACACTCAGGCTCATATTCATTAGGCAGACATTGGTTCTTGTGTGTATACATGCGTGTATGTAGGTGTGTCTGTGTCTCACCCTGACTCCAGTTTGAGGCCTTTCTTGGCTGTGACTTTGGGGGTCTCTGTCTCTGGCCAGAAGGTTTTGGCGATAGCCAGGGAGGCCGGGGCTGACATTACGGAGGCTGTCAGCAAGTGGGATGCTTCAATCTGTATGTATGTATGTATGTATGTATGTATGTATGTATGTATGTATGTATGTATGTATGTATGTATGTATGTATGTATGTATGTATGTATGTATGTATGTATGTATGTGTGTATGTATGTATGTGTGTGTGTGTGTGTGTGTCAAATGTGAGGGGTAAGGAAGAGGTGAAGCTCAACATTTTAAAAGCCCAGTGCAGTCAAAAACATGAATTCCCTGTGTTTCATATACAGTGCATTGGAAAGTATTTAGACCCCTAGAATTTTTCCACATTTTGTTAGGTGACAGCGTTATTCTAAAATTGATGATAAAATAAACTATTTAATAATCAATCTACACACAATACCCCATTATAAAAAAAACAGGTTTTTAGAAATATCACTTTTACATAAGTATTCAGACTTGTTTACTTCTGAAGCACCTTTTGCAGCAGTTACAGACTCATATCTTCTTGGGTATGACACTACAAGCTTAGCACACCTGTATTTGGTGAGCTTCTCCAATTCTTCTCTGCAGATCCTCTTAAGCTCTGTCAGGTTGGATAGGGAGCGTTGTTGCAAAACTATTTTCAGGTCTCTCCAGTGATGTTAGATCGGGTTCAAGTCCGGGCTCTGGCTCTGGGCCACTCAAGGACATTCAGAGACTTGTCTTGAAGCTACTCCTGTATTGTCTTGGCTGTGTGCTTAGGGTTGTTGTCCTGTTGGAAGGTAAACCTTCTCCCCAGTCTGAGGTTCTGAGCGCTCTGGAGTAGGTTTTCACCATGGATCTCTCTGTACCTTGCTCTGTTCATCATTCCCTCGATCCTGACTAGTCTCCCAGTCCCTGCCGCTGAAAAACATTCCCTCAGCATGATGCCGCCACCACCATGCTTCACCGTAGGGATGGTGCCAGGTTTCCTCCAGACGTGACGCTTGACATTCAGGCCAAAGAGTTGGTTTAATCAAAGAATCTTGGTTTCATCAGACCAGAGAATCTTGTTTCTCATGGTCTGAGAGTCCTTTAGGTGCCTTTTGGCAAACTCCAAGCGGGCTGCCATGTTAATTTTACTGAGGAGTGGCTTCCGTCTGGTCACTCTACCATAAAGTCCTTATTGGTGGAGTGACCATCGGGTTCTTGGTCACCTCCCTGACAAAGGTCCTTCTTCCCCAATTGCTCAGTATGGCCAGGCTGCCATCTCTAGGAAGAGTCTTGGTGGTTCCAAACTTCTTCCATTTAAAAATGATGGAGTCCAGTGTGTTCTTGGGGACCTTCAATGCTGCAGAAATATTTGGTTACCCATCCCAAGATCTGTGCCTCGACACAATCCTGTCTCGGAGCTCTACAGACAATTCCTTCAATCTCATGCCTTGGTTTTTGCTCTGACATGCACTGTCAACTGTGGGACCTTATATAGACAGGTGTGTGCCTTTCTAAATCATGTCCAATCCATTGAATTTACCACAGGTGAACTCCAATCAAATTGTAGAAACATCTGAAGTATAAAAAAAATGTTTGCTTTGTCATTATTGGGTATAGTGTCTAGATTGCTGAGGATTATTATTATTGTATCCATGTTCTATTAAGGCTATAACGTAACTAAATGTCAAAAAAATCAAGTGTCCCGAATACTTTCCGAAGGCACTGTATTTCACGGCTATAAGGAAGGTGAAATCTTAGTGAGTCGTTATATAAAATGGATTATTCTACATTTAGAAAAAATATAAGTAATTTCAAGCCTTATTCATACAGTTCTGTTGATTTGTAAATTTCAAATTTTACATTTTATTTCCTATTTTTACTGTGTACTTGAGTTTGTTTGACTACACCAGAAATGTGAGATTTTAACCTTTCTTGGAGTATGCAGCCTTACTAATGATTGTTTATGGCCCTCTCATGATAATATTTAATTTTGGGGATTACATAGATTACATTTAAGAGACACACAGTATGGATAAGCAAAAGGTCAATAGGGTGAGAGTTCAGATGTGTCTTTGGTAGAAAACAAAGGTTTGAAATTGTTTATTGACTTTCCTCTCTCCTCCTGCCTCCCCTCCTCACCCCTCTTCCACCTCACCCCAAAAGAGATGAAGGCTCCCAGTACACTGCCAGCGATGGTGGAGAACCCTCCTGTCATCACGGCATGGATCTCTGACAAGGTCAGCTGGGAGATGTACGGACGAATTAAGAGTGGAGATTCTGTCTGTGAGAGAGAGAGAGAAATACTCCTTTGTTTGACTGTCATGGATTTCTCTTTTGCTGCCTAGCACATCTGTCACTCATACTATTCTCACCTGTCCCACAAATATGTTACCAGCGGCGACCATTGACTCTGTGGGAGAAGTTCCCATAGTAATCTGCATCATGAAGCCCACCTGGAGGTATGCACAGACAAACAAACAATGGTGCGAACGTTTCTGTGCCAAAATGACATTAAGGTATGCAACATAAAAAACAATAATGCTGATCACATGAGCAGATATCGGGGGAACATATCTCTGTCCCCCCGTCCCCCGGTAAATTGCAACCTTGATACAGTACTATGTGGAGGCTGGATCATCCTTGTTTGATTTAGTCACTTGTATGATGATTGAACATGATTTTAATGTATGTGATGTTATGAATACCTTGAGGATGAGCCACTGCATGAAGCCAAGGTGGTAGAGAATAGAGATGACAGTGCTGAAGAACACTACAATAGGTAAAACCTGAAAGCAGAGAAGAAGAAAAATAACGACAGTGTTGTGTTTCTGCCTTTTCTTTTCTCTTCATGTCATTTTCTCACAGTCTCTCACGTATACAGACGTACTCATATGATCCTGTACCTGGAACGCAAAGAAGTGGTCTGTGTATTTGTCGCCGAACACAAACCTGGAGCCGGTGTCAGCGTAGGACAGAAACACCTGGGTGAGAGAGGAGAGATGTTTCAACACAGACTGAACTAATGAGGTCACTTTCCTAACAGGTCTACTCTACTGTATATCTGCTACGGGTCCTGGGACAGGGGACAGGGTAATGTGATTATGCTGATGAGAGTGACATTAGCAATGTGGTCCAAATGAAAACGAGGGCCTTTGTGCTGGCTAATATTTGTAATATCAATGATCCAATTGATGTACATTCTGTTTGACTTTCCCTGGATAGTACACAGTAGATGTATATTATACCTCCACTTGATGGCCCAGCCAGTCTACAGCGGTGAATCCTGCTTTGGTTCTGAGGATGATGAGTCCAAACAAGAACTGTAGCGCCACACCCCACAGTAAAGTTCGCCATGACACCTATAACACACACACATAAACACACGCACAAGCGTACAGGCTTCCAGGGAAGCACACACATAAACATACTCCCACCAGGTCACTCAGAACTATAGCGAATTGTCTTTGGAACGATACAGCGTGGACGCATTAGGGGTGTTTGTGATTGGTTGGTTTTGCCATACCCTGAATGGGTTCCTTGAGAACACCAGCATGAGCATTACAAAGCAGAGGAGTCCGGAGAAAGAGACTAGCTGCCGCAATCCCTGTTTGGCCGTGTCAAACACCAGCCAGCACACCACTGCCACCAGCAGCAGCACACACACCACCCTGCACCGACAGACAGACCAACCGGAGGTAAGAGAGCAGAGGAACAACCACAAGGATCACCAAAAGGACCATGCATCCAGGAAAATGTTCATATTATACGGAAAAGAGAGAGAGTGAGAAGGAGAGAAAATGCAGTTCTCCCACCATTTGACCCAGAGCCAGTGTGTGTTGAGGGTGTCCCTGGCGGGTTGCAGGGCGTCCCAGAGGCGTTGTCCGTAGCGGCCCATCAGCCAGTCCCACAGAAGAAAGAAGACAGCCAGCAGGGTCACCACCAACAGGGCCAGAGCACGCTGCAAGTTCAGCACGCATGCCACGATCACCACAGCAAAGTAACCTGAAACACATACAGGCTGTGTCCGAAATTGCACCTTATTCCCTATTGAGTAGTACTTTTTATAATTCGGGGTATTAACATACTGTAAGTATAGTAGAATACACAACATGCAATTTAAAAATTTGGTAGCACATCAGGTGTTTTCCTTGACCTTTTAACAGGCACTCTTATCTGGAGCAACTAGGGTTAAGTGCCTTGCTCAAGGACACATCAACAGATTTTGACCTTGTTGGCTCTGGGATTCAAACCAGCTACCTTTCTGACCCAACGCTCTTATCAACTAGGCTACTTGCCACTCTCCTGATATGTCAGTCACTCAGTTAGCCCGTGTCAGCTAACATTTGCTTTACAATGTGGTAATTAATGAAAATATGGTCTTCAATAACTTTAATTTCACAGAAGAGTAGTCTCGATAGGCATCATTTGGTTGCCATTAAACGGTGTTAACTCAATCATCGTAATTTACACAGGCAACATTTCCAGTCAATTTAGTGACAGACAATTTATTTCAGTTGTAATATGTGCTTTTCTTTCATTTAGATTAGTCCTCTTTAAATTGTGTTGTTCCTTATAGGATGTTACCTCTTTGGGGCAGGTATATATATATATATATCCGATATTATATAACCGATATTTAGGAGGACCTCAGAAGAGGAGGAAAACCGTTACACTACCAAGCTGGCTTGACACCATACTAACGTCAGATCAGCTGGTCTGATCAGTTTATTCCGCTGTTCTTTTTGTTGTAAACACAGTTCTTTTCGCTCGGAGCTCCCGTTAGTTGCATGTTAAGAAATCCGGCGGTAACCGGCAGGTGCGCGTTATGTTCTGCCTGTTCATTGCAATGCACCCATTGTTATTATACAATTGTAGGCTGCTTCACAGAAGGATGATGACTCCCTATAGAGGCAGGAAATATCCTCCTTTATGTCATGGTGCAGCTAAAACAACTTGGTGCTGAATGGGTCTAAAACTAAAAAGTTGGTGGTAGACTTCCAGAGCAAGAAGGAAAGCACATCACCTGTGATGGTGATAGATGACAAGTTGCAGTGGAGAGAGAATACCACCATGGTTTTTAAAAAGGCTCAGAAAAAGGTTGTTCTTTTTAAGGAAGCTCAGATCCTTTGATGTCTGCCCAAAAACATTCAAAATGTGTTTTTGATAGTGTTGTGGCTAGTGTTCTGTTCTACAGTGTGATCTGCTGGAGGGGTGGGTAACATCACAAAATCTTGAGAAGGCTGGATGTGCCATCGGCACCCACCCGGACAATCGAGGATCCGCTTACCCAGGATAAGCGGATCCTCGAGAAGCTCAGGAGCATAGAGGCCAACATTATCCACCCCCTTCACAGTACTTGCTTGTAGAATCACAGTGCGATGACAGATTTATTTGACCTAGATGCAAAACAGAACGTTTCCACAGATCTTTTTTTTACCAATTTTTTTATATGGAGTGGATGCGGATGTGGAAATGTGAAATTAATGTAGGAGAATATAACACATTAGATCAGGTAAAAGGTAATACAAAGAAAGAGTTTTTTTGTACCATCATCTTTGAAATGCAAGAGAAAGGCCATAATGTATTATTCCATCCCAGGCGCAATTTAGTTTTTGGCCACTCGATGGCAGCAGTGTATGTGCAACGTTTCAGACTGATCCAATGAACCATTGCATATATGTACAAAATGCTGTATCAAGACTGCCAAAATGTGCCTAATTGGTTTATTAATACATTTTCAAGTTCATAATTGTGCACTCTCCTCAAACAATAGCTTAGTATTATTTCGCTGGAATAGCTACTTCAAATTGGACAGTGCAGTTAGATTAACAATAATTTAAGCTTTCTGCCCATATCAGATGTTCTGGGAATGTTTTTTGTTACTTACAACCTCATGCTAATCACATTAGCTCAACCGTCCCGGTCAGGATCACCGGTCCCGTAGAGGCTAAGTAGCGATTCATGTTATTTTTTCAGGAGGGAGTAGGCTACATACAGCTATTGAGGCAAGCGATTTAGATGGCATATCAAAACACAAGCAAGACACAGACAGGCAGTCATATAGAGATGTTCTTTCTTCCCCATCATTTCAAACATTGGCAAAGAACTGGACGAAAAGCAGTCAAAGTAGTAGTGTTATTTTTCAGCAACTCAGGCGAGGATATGGCAGTATAAAAATGACATCACAAATGGACAGGTGTTTAGAACTTTGACTATGCCCTGCTTTGTGCTACTCCAATATCCTTAGTTACAACAGACAGAGAAGATCCTAAATGAACCTACAAAATGTATTCATTTTTTGCAATGTCCTTTAAAATAGCCACAGGCTTTTTAATTCTGCTATTCAGAAATATGAGGCAGTTTGCTACTTGATCATGTCAATCAAATTGGTTGAGAAGAGGGTGAGCAAAGGGAGAAACGTGAAGGGGTTGAGCAACAGATGCTTAAGAGGGTGAACAGCAGCAACAGTGCCTTCAGAAAGTATTCATATTGCTTAATTAACGTATTCCACATGTTGTTGTGTTACAGCCTGAATTCAAAATCGATTAAATATATTTTGTTCTTATTTATTTACACACAATTCCTCACAATGACAAAGTGAAAACATGTTTTTTGACATTTTTGCATATGTATTGATAATGAAATACAAAAATGTATCATTTACATAAGCATTTTACAATATTTTGTTAAAGCACCTTTGGCAGCGATTACAACTGTGAGTCTTTCTGGGTAAGTCTAAGAGCTTTCAACACCTGGATTGTGCAACAATTGCCCATTATTATTTTCAGAATTCTTCAAGCCCTCAAATTGCTTGTTGACAATTGCTAGACAACCATTTTGTGTACTTGCCATAGATTTTCAAGTAGATTTAAGTCAAAATTGTAACTCGGGCACACAAATCCAATGTCTTCTTGGTAAGAAACTCCAGTGTAGATTTGGCCTTGTGTTTAAGGTTATTTTCTGGCTAAAAAAAATGTATTAATTAGGTTAGTACTGTCAATTAGTAATGTCAATTAGGTTAGTACTGTGGAGTAACTACAATGTGGTTGATCCATCTTCAGTTCTCTCCTATCAGAGCCATTAAAATATGTAACTGTTTTAGAGTCACCATTGGCCTCATGGTGAAATCCCTGAGCGGTTTCCTTGGACTCCGGTAACTGAGCTAGGAAGGACACCTGTATCTTTGTAGTGACTGGGTGTATTGATTCACCATCCAAAGTGTAATTAATAACTTTACCAAGCACTAAGGGATATTTTTTATACCAATAGGCATCCTTCTTTGCAAGGCATTGGAAAACGTCCCTGGAATTTGTGGTTGAATCTGTGTTTGAAATGCACATCACAACTAAGGGACCTTACAGTTAATTGCATGTGTGGGGTACAGAGACGAGGTAGTCATTCAAAAATCATGTAAAAACCTCTAAAAGTCTAAGCATACATGGAATTGGTTTAAAATGGTCATACCATGGATCATTTAGCAGTTTGATTTGGAATTTCAGGACCTGTAGTTATAAAATGTATATATACAGTATATAACTCAGCAAAAACAAACATCCTTTTTTCAGGACCCTGTCTTTCAAAGATGAATTCGTAAAAGTTCAAATAACTTCACATATCTTCTTTGTAAAAGGTTTATACACCGTTTCCCATGCTCAGTTTGGTCGGACAGCCACCTCTTGGCAGAGTCTGGGATGTTGTTTTTACCCTTCACCAGATATATGCCAGCTTTAACACGGGGAGCAGCATGTTAAAGCAATTCCCAACACACACAAGGTCAGCAAAAAAAGAAACGTCCTCTCACTGTCAACTACATTGATTTTCAGCAAACTTAACATGTGTAAATATTTGTATGAAGATACGATTCAACAACTGAGACAAACTGAACAAGGGGAGGGGGTCAAAATCAAAAGTAACAGTCAGTATCTGGTGTGGCCACCAGCTGCATTAAGTACTGCAGTGCATCTCCTCCTCATGGACTGTACCAGATTTGCCAGTTCTTGCTGTGGGATATTACCCCACTCTTCCACCAAGGCACCTGCAAGTTCCCGGACATTTCTGGGGGGGAATGGCCCTAGCCCTCACCCTCCGATCCAACAGCTCCCAGACGTGCTCAATGGGATTGAGATCCGGGCTCTTCGCTGGCCATGGCAGAACACTGACATTCGTGTCTTGCAGGAAATCACGCACAGAACACGCAGTATGGCTGGTGGCATTGTCATGCTGGAGGGTCAGGATGAGCCTGCAGGAAGGGTACCACATGACGGAGGAGGATATCTTCCCTGTAACACACAGCGTTGAGATTGCCTGCAATGACAACAAGCTCAGTCCGATGATGCTGTGACACACCGCCCCAGACCATGACGGACCTTCCACCTCCAAATCGATCCCGCTCCAGAGTACAGGCCTCGGTGAAACGCTCATCCCTTTGACGATAAACACAAATCCGACCATCACCCCGGGTGAGACAAAACCACAACTCGTCAGTGTAGAGCACTTTTTGCCAGTCCTGTCTGGTCCAGCGACGGTGGGTTTGTGCCCTGAGGCCATGTTGTTTGCCGGTGATGTCTGGTGAGGACCTACAAACCCTCAGTCTAGCCTCTCTCAGCCTATTGAGGACAGTCTGAGCACTGATGGAGGGATTGTGCATTCCTGGTGTAACTCTGGCAGTTGTTGTTGCCATCCTGTACCTGTCCCGCACGTGTGATGTTCGGATGTACCGATCTTGTGCAGGTGTTGTTACACGTGGTCTGCCACTGCGAGAATGATCAGCTGTCCGTCCTGTCTCCCTGTAGCGCTGTCTTAGGCGTCTCACAGTACGAACATTGCAATTTATTGCCTCGCCAAATCTGCAGTCCTCATGCCTCCTTGCAGCATGCCTAAGGCACGTTCACGCAGATGAGCAGGGACCCTGGGCATCTTTTTTTGGTGTTTTTCAGAGTCAGTAGAAAGGCCTCTTTAGTGTTCTAAGTTTTCATAGCTGTGCCCTTAATTGCCTACTGTCTGTAAGCTGTTAGTGTCTTACGAACGTTCCACAGGTGCATGTTCATTAATTGTTTATGGTTCATTGAACAAGCATGGGAAACAGTGTTTAAACCCTTTACAATGAAGATCTTTGAAGTTATTTGGATTTTTAAGAATTATCTTTGAAAGACAGGGTCCTGAAAAAGGGATGTTTATTGTTTTTGCTGAGTTTATATATAGAATTGGGCCTTTAATACTTTATCCCATAGAAACGCATTGAAAAGATATTCATGAAATGCAAAAGAGACAGTCAAATTAAATCATAAGGAATAAGGTTTAAGTGTCTTTCCTATATCTAGGATATATAAGAAAGCTAAGGAAATATATATATTTTTTGTTGACATATTTATCCCCTTGTTGGCACAAATCTACCTCCATACTTCCAATCATTCTTTAAAACTGGTTACCTTCAGACGAGAACCTTGCCACTTGTGGGAGTCAGAGCGAAACGCATCAGAGCAAAATGGAGAACACCATCGTGTTTGTTAGAGTCTCATCTTTCCATAGAGTTGTTAAACTCTTCGGACGCAACGGATGTTGTTTTCTTGAGAAGACCGATTTTCTGGATGTCTCACGGTCTGACTAACAGCTGTCGTTCGGCCACCTTCCACTGCAGAAGGCCAACATAGGTGGATGCCTATTGTATGCAGTGTCACGAATCTCGCAGAAGATGCACCCTCTTCCTGTTCGGGCGGCGCTCGGCGGTCGTCGTCGCCGGCCTATTAGCTGCCATAGATTCTCTTTCCGTTTGTTTCTGTTTATTGGGTTATTGGGTACACCTGTTTTGAGTTAGTGTTTGTTTGTAGGCTATTTAAGGGTACTAGGCCCGCTGGGTATTTGTGCGGGCTTGTTTTTTGTTACTCTGTTGTATGGTGGTTTTTTTCTTCCGTATGTATTCTCCGGACTATTTTGGTCCTGTTGTTTGGGCTGGTAAATTGTATGCGCACTGTGTGATGGCGTGACCGTTTTGATGCGCCGGAGAATAAATTTGACAATCTACTGAACCCTGCTCTCTGCGTCTGATTCCACCCACCACACCTAGTAAGCCGTAACATGCAGCCCATTAAAACATTTTTTTTGGTTACAGTTTATTAATATATTACTTAGATTGACGCACTCGTGCATCAATAGACACTTTAAGAACACTATTACAGCACACCGAGTGAGTCCACGCAATTTATGTGACTTTTACGCAAACGTTTACTCTTGCCATAACAAAGGGGTTGAATACTTATTGACTCAAGACATTTCAGCTTTTCATTTGTAATACATTTTTAATTCAGGCTGTAAACGCAACAAAGTGTAGAAAAAGTTGAAGGGTGTGAACGCTTTCTGAATGCGCTGTAGGTAAAAAAATGTGAAAGTGATTCCGATCTTTAGCTCTGGGGGGGGAATCCAGGAGAGCCTCTGCCTTTTAAAAAATATTATTTGACGATGTTCTTCTTTTAGTGTCTGTGTGTCCTTTGTTGTGTTTTGATTGCTGTTGTAATGAAATGTCCCCTTTAGGGGATTATTAAGGTAGTATTTTACACAACAAAAGGCAAGTTAGTACTGTTAATGTTTCCCCTAATGGTCAGAGAATGCTTTATGGGCAAGTTGTTGAAAGGTTTCTTTCTCTAAATACATGCTTGCCAAGGAGTAATGTGGAGCAAGTGTGAAAATCGCAGCCAAGTCTTTGAAGGGCTTTGTCTCCTACGTGGGTTTACAAGTTGATAAACTTTCTAAGCAGTATCCTCAAATTGCAGTGTAATGATACACCCTACTCTGAATCTGAACTTTTATAAACTGTAAAAAAACAACGTATATTGAATTTTGGATGATAAGCTGTGTTCGACGTGTTGAGTCACATTTATTGATGGATAACTGTCGCAGGAAACACCCAGAACCACATTGAAGTGATAGAAATCCCCCCCCCCCATGTAATTACAGGAAATGTAACCATCAAACACCAAATACAGTATACACTAACAAATATATTGTTTAAACAGCTCATTACATGTCAGACTGGTCAGAGGCCTGTATTACATCTTTTACCTGCAGCCAAGACAATGCCCAACACCAGCCTGATCCTAGTCATGTGCTCTTCCAGATATCGGTGGATCCCTTCCATTCTCTTTTCCAAGAACCTGGAGGGATATCAAGCAGTACATACACTGTCACTTAGGGCTGACATAGTGTAATTTTGAGGAATTGCTTGAAAATAAGTTACAATTGACAAAACCATAGAGACCTTTTCTTTAGCTCCTCTGATGGCCGATGAGCAACTTCTACACAAATGCAGATAGAGTCCTGTGACAGACAGACAGACAGACAGACAGGAGACTATAATACCCAGAACTTT
The DNA here is from genome assembly GCF_036934945.1 of Oncorhynchus masou masou. Lineage (NCBI taxonomy): Eukaryota > Metazoa > Chordata > Actinopteri > Salmoniformes > Salmonidae > Oncorhynchus > Oncorhynchus masou. The sequence goes on along the minus strand of NC_088236.1, from coordinate 40,968,220 downwards.
GTATGTCAGGTGCAAAAGGTATATTGTTAACGATGTGCAAATAGTGGGGTTATTGTAGCTGGTAAATTACATTATGGGCCTGTGAACTCCAAATTTTAGAGGTGCAGCGCTTGCGCTTGGCAACCTTGTTGGCAATTCAAGTCATGTAAACAGACTTGGATATAGGGAAGTATAGTCTGTCTGAATGTTCACTCTCACTGTGTATGTGCAACAGGTAAAACAAATATTATGCAATCACAGGTGGGATTTGTTTGCACATTGTGAGTTTAATCTCGTGTTGAGTTTATTATTAATCTGTTCAAGAAAAACTTCACTGTTTTTCATCGATTTCTCGTAATGATTTCCAGTAACTTTGGATGGGGAGAGCACATCACCTTCTGTCCACATTCAGAACCCACATATTTTAGGCAGAAGTTGTTCTCCCTTAGTCTGTTTCTGCTCTCTTGTCAATTGTTGTTCTGCAATTGTTGTTCTGCAAGAGGTAGCAGGTAGCCTAGTGGTTAGAGCGTTGGACTAGTAACTGAAAGGTTGCAAGATTGAATCCCAGAGCTGACAAGGTAAAAAGCTGTCATTCTGCCCCTGAACAAGGCAGTTAACCCACTGTTCCAAGGCCGTCATTGAAAATAAGAATTTGTTCTTAACTGACTTGCATAGTAAAATAAGAGAGCAAAACAGACTGGCACCCAGGCTATTTCTTCTATTGTTTGAGAACAAACCCACACTCCTCTCTATCAGAGTTTATCTCATTGAAATGTAATTGATTTCAGGCAGTGAATGGAGTGTTACAGGAAGTGAGAGAGTAAACAATTGAACATGAGTACATGAAATACCTCATTTTAATCATCCACTCACTCATCCAAGGATTGCACACACATAGCACCAGAGTAGTACATTATATTGAATGAGAGAAAGGGTCAGCAAGTGAGTAGCATTTAAGTCTACAGCGAGTGGATATCGAGAATGGTGATTGTGCATTCGTCTGTGTCTGTTTGTGTACCTGCACATCTACCTGTGGCTGTATGTTTCCAGTGTGTTTGTCGAGTATGAGGATGTGTGTACCCTTACCTGAGAGTGGAAGGCCAGGTTGTCCAGCCCATTTCTCTGGCTATTCTCTGATAAACCATTCAGCTCCATAGTAAACACCGACTGACTGCAGGTAGGCAGGAAGCTCTCTTATAGGAGACCTGCGCCCGCCTATTAGAAATCTTTACTGCAAACAGGGGTGCTTGTGTGTATGTGTGAGCGCACGTGTGTGTTTCAAGTTCAGTTAGCTTTAGTTTAACTACCAGATTTATTTTTACTTTCAGGATTTTATATAAAATAAATACAATAATAAAACATATATATATATATATATATATATATATATATATATATATATATATATATTTTTTTTTTTTTTTTTTTAAACTAGAATGACGAAGCTGTAAAACATTATCCAAAATATAATAAATACTGTTTGTGTTCAATATCAGGGTTTCAGCATGAAAGATTATACCAGCTCTCACAGTCTCACGTTAGAATTAGAAGTTGTTCCAAATGTCACATTTTGAAGTGTCTAAAGTTGAGTTTAGGCATTAACTCCACATTTTCATGGTTATGGTTAAGATCAGGCATTAACTCCAAATTCTTAAGGTTAGACATTAACTCTAATTGGTTAAGGGTGAAGGTTTGGGATAAAATATCAAAAACAACTTTCTATAGCTGGATTTGAACTTACAACCTTTGGAATCAGAGGCAGAAGTGTATGTCTATTAGAGGTCGACCGATTATGATTTTCCAACGCCGATACCAATACTGATTATTGGAGGACCATAAAAGCCGATACCGATTAATCTGACAATTTTTTTTTATTATTATTATTTTTTCGTAATAATGACAATTACAACAATACTGAATGAACACTTATTTTAACTTAATATAATACATCGATAAAATCAATTTAGCCTCAAGTAAATAATGGTTTAAATAATGCAAAAACAAAGTGTTGGAGAAGAATGTCACGGCTTTCGTTGTGGGAAGGAGGAGCGGACCAAAATGCAGCGTAGTTTTGATTCATTTTATTAAATATTTAATCAATGTTGAATTCAGGCTGTTAGACAACTACATGTGGAACAAGACAAGGGATATTATACTTTCTGAAGGTACTGTACCCTTTGATTCTTGAAGAATATGACGTTTTTGTCGTATACCATCAGAATCCAACATATAAGCTTATTTTATTCTCATGTTTGTAAACAATGTATATGTCAACAAACACTTTATAAACTAAAAACATGGTTTAAAACTATAATTGTGATGTCATGGATGGTCAGTCCTTGCATCCATAGCTCTGTCTATGAATTTGAGAGTGGTTCCATTTCTCCAGGCCCATCCCTCAGCTTTTTTACCGAAACTGAGGTGGGGTAAGCGCTTTGTTATTGTTTTAATTAAGGATTCTATCATGGTTTTATGTTCAGGCTGTTATCATTTTTTTGGTAGCTTATACCTGCTTACAAATCCAACTTAGACACTGTGGCCTCAATTAGCACATTTAGCTTGATGCTGTGACTGAAGGTATTGATTTCTGAACGAGGTTTTAGATGATTGACAAAGTTTGTACAGTATAAACCATATTTAAAGTGCTGCTATACTCTCCCAGAAATGACAATTACAATACATTCCTCATCCATTTGGGTTTCTCTCAAGATATTATTAAAGGGGTAGTGCAGTTAACGTAAAAGGTAGCCTAGCGAGGTGGGTAATAAGCTAATACAAGGGACCACATAGCACGTTGGGGGCAATGAAACAACGGATGCTCATTCATTTTCAATGAAGGAAGCGAAGTGGGTTGGGGCACAGTTGGGCAATATGAGCATGAGCGAGGGATGTGAAAAAGGCGGGACCAAAATTGGAATAAACTGAGCTTTATTCAAATACTCTGCGACGTTGCGGAGTGATTGGCCAATCTAAGCTCTCTAGTTTCCAGACCCTACTGGATTGGCTGTTGATACCTAGTACTATCTAGCTCGCTAGCACCAACATGAGGCCGAAGCAAGAAAGGCTATCCGAATTTACGTGTTAAAAAGATCTCGGCCATAAAGCAACTTTGGGCCCACCTAGCCAACATCCGGTGAAATTACAGAGATCGAAATTCAAAATACAAAATTCGTAATATTAAACATTCATTAAAATACAAGTGTCTTACATCGTTTAAAAACGTAACTTCTTGTTAATCCAGCCGCTTTGTCCATTTTCTAAAAGGCTTTATGGCGAAAGCACACCATGCGATTATCTGAGGACAGCGCCCCGCGTACAAAAGCATTACAAACATTTTCCAAACAAGCAGAGGCATCACGAAAGTCAGAAATAACGATAAAATAAATCACTTACCTTTCAAGGTCTTCATCTGGTTGCAATCACAAGGGTCCCAGCTACATAACAAATGGTCCTTTTGTTCGATAAAGTCTTTCTTTATATCACAAAAAAGTCTGTTTAGTTGGCGCTCTTGACTCAGTAATCCACCGGTTCCGTCGTTCAAAATGCATACAAATGAATTACCAATAAACTCGGTCCAAACAAGTCAAACAACGTTTCTAAACAATCCTCAGGTACCCTAATATGTAAATAAACTGTAACATTTAAGACAGAGAATAGTATGTTCATTACCGGAGATACAATTATTTAAATTAGATTTAAATGATGTCACCTTCCCAAAAGAAAATTCTGGATGGATTCTCCTTTGGTTTTCGCCTGTAAAATCAGTTCTGTTATACTCACAGAGACATTTTAACAGATTGGAAACATTAGAGTGTTTTCTATCCAATACCACCAATTATATGCATATCCCAGCTTCTGGGCCTGAATAACAGGCAGTTTACTTTGGGCACCCCATCCATCCAAACTTCTGAATACTATCCCTAAGAAGGTAACTTGTGTACATTTTTTGAGGAACTATTACTTTTCTAGTTACTCTCTGTGGGCTGTACTCGTACTCTTACTCAAGTAATTTCTGAAAGAAGTAACTTACTTTTTTTACTCCGTTACATTTTACCATATCACTTCAGTTATATAGATGTATATTATTATATAATATGTTGCAGGGCTGACATACAGTACATGGCTGCCCCAGGGAGGTTTAGGAAACCCTCCGGGCCAGTCAATCATTCATGTCAAAATATTGTCATAATGCTATTTTCAATATAATTTCAATATAATTAAAGTAAGAACATAATTTCCAGAAGCTGTTAATACGTTATGTAGACATGAGATATGTAGTTATGTACACACACAGCACAGCCTGAGCGGAATGGGCTATTATCTGTTAGTACGTTATGTAGGTTATCACACACACAGCACAGCCTGAGCGGAATGGGCTATTATCTGTTAGTACGTTATGTAGGTTATCACACACACAGCACAGCCTGAGCGGAATGGGCTATTATTTGTCGGGGCAGCAACAGCATGTATCTCTCGACTGGTTGAATTTTTTTATTATAATTTTTTTTTTTAAACAGTTATATTTGTATTGCATTGTTCAATAAATCCCTCTTGTAACTAAGGTATTGTGTTTTGTCATGCATATGACAGTCTTAAAGGGAAATGCCAACATTTTCCTACTTCATATTCATTATCTCCAGCCCCACCCCAACATATGTGAAGATGGTTTCTATGTTTTGTAGTAAAAAAAATAAGAAGACAAGTGTTAATTAATGTCAAGTCAATTGCACTAAGTTGTTGTGCTTTTTGTTTTTACTGTCACAGTTTACCATGAGGTGTAAAAAATGACCAACCAAAATCTATAAGTAGTACTTAAGTAGTTTTCTGACCAGATATTATTATGAATGTTTTCTACAATACAAACCTTAAACCTACAAACAACAGCATACAAACAAACATCAACGATATCACACCAGCCCAGACCCAACCGCTCACACCCTCATCTCAAGCGCCCGCATCAGCGTTGGGCAGAGATGGGTACTAAGCTAACACAAGAGATCCACATAGCACGGTGGGGGCGATAAAACAACGGAAGCCCATTCATTTTCAATGAAGGAAGTGAAGTGGGTGATGCAATCATGGGCGAGGGATGTAAACAGGGCGGGACCCAAGTTGGAATAAACTGAACTTTATTATAATTCTCTGCGACATCGCATCTTGATTGACCAATCGAAGCTCACTATAGTTTCCAACCCCTGCTGGATTGGCTGTTGATACCTAGCACTACCTATCTTGCTTGATAGCTTGCGAGCACAACATGAGGGCGAAGATGGGGTGACTATCCGATATGGTGGCTTTCCCGCAGTCAAATGACCAAATCGTCCTCTATTGGCCTCATGGGTGGAACATTTTTAATATTTTTAATAATTTATAGTTAATCAACATTATAGATTAAAAAACAGCCCAAAACCTGGTGTGTATGTCAAAGGGTTCAGTTATATTTCAGTCTTCAGTGATTTATATAAAGTGTAATATTAGGATGCAAACTCAAAATGTAATACATTTCAACTCTACATTGGACATGGTGAAGGTTTCTTTTTCTTCAGCCCATAACCATGTGTGTGAGGTGTATACTTTTGCTTCAAAGTATATTTGTTTAAGACTAACAAGAAACACTGTGTGACCCTGATTTAGCCCACTGCAATAAAAGGTGTTCATGTTTTTGAGGAACTAGTACATTTCTAGTTACTCTAAGTGGGCTGTACTTGTACTCTTAATCAAGTCATTTCACAAGGAAGGAATTACTTTTTACTGGGTTAATTTTACCAAATCACTTCAGTGACATAGATGTATATTATTATATATTATGTCACAGGGATTGACATACAGGGCTGCCCACTGACCCAGAGAGATTTAGGAATCCCTCCAGGCCAGTCAATCATCCACAGCGGTGACCTAGTTGGACCGCAATGCTGTTTTAAATCTAGGCTTCATAATTGATGAAAAAACAGATGGCTTCCCGAAGCTGTTAGTTTGTTATGCCGATTATTTAGGCTATCACACACACGCAGCACAGCCTGAGGGGAATAGGCTATCATCTGGCAGGCAGCAAGAGAGCGCAACTCTGGTTGTCCGTTCACAAAAGCTCACAAAAGAACGACAGTGGTCGGGAAGCTAGGAAAGACTTCTCAATTGATGATATCTAACAGTAAATGCTAAGTAAAGAAAATGGGTATGCAAACCAGGTATTTAAAAAGGTTGGTCTGAAGTCTTGGTTAAATCTTTGCGATTAATAATTCAGTCGTTCATGCTCTGTTTGAAGGACATCCCCCCCCCCCCAAATTATGATTTGATGATGATTCGTATCAATCATTTCAGCATTTATTTTGCAAACTCTGCCATCATATGTAGGCTACGTCACTGTACATTGTAGCTTTGGCTACAGAAACACTACTAGTAGAGGGAGACAAGATGTCATCGCTGTGAGAGGGAGTGTTTTCTCGCTTGTCCAAGCAACTTTGAGGGTTTTGGTGTTTAACAGTCTAATATTGGCTATCAATGTGGCGAGAAACTAACAATAACTTGTTTTAACTACATAGGACAAGTTTGGAGTTTATTTTGGTCAAGTTGAATGGGAAGAACTTGGTAGAAGATGGAATATCCAAGTCTCACTGTCACGTCTACTCCCGCTCCTCCCCTCCGGTGTTCTACGTTGCAGGTATACTATCCACAGGTCCTGGGAACAATCATTACACGCACCTGCACATCAGTCACACCTGGACTCCATTACCCCCCTATATCTGATACTCCCTTAGATTCTTTCCCCAGTCAGTATTGTTTTTGTGTTTCATGTCTATGAGCTACTCATATTTGATAACATCTTACGAAAAGAAAAGTCTTATTTTTACATTGTAAACGCAGTAACTTTCACGCCCTGACCTTAGAGCCTTTTAATGTCTCTATTTGGTTTGGTCAGGGTGTGATTTGGGGTGGGCATTATATGTTCTGTTGTCTATGTTTTTGTATTTCTATGGTTCTCAATCAGGGACAGCTGTCTATCGTTGTCTCTGATTGGGAATCATACTTAGGCAGCCTTTCCCCCTTTTGTCATTGTGGGAAGTTAACTTTTGTTAATAGCACTATAGCCCTGTAAGGTTCACGGTTGTTTCTTCGTTTGTTGTTTTGTTGGCGTCATTTTAAATAAAAGGAAAATGTACGCTCACCATGCTGCACTTTGGTCCACGTCTTTCGATGGCCGTGACAGTAACGCAGATTTAGTCTTTATTCAAGAAACTAATTCATGTGAAAGTGACGTGAAATTTTAGAAGTCACAATGGGGAGACATGGCCTATTTCAGTCATGATTCAAACCATTCTGCTGGTGTTTTGACACTTATCCACAAGGTTAAAGGTGACATTCTAGAATCCACATCTTCACAGGATGGGAAATGAGTCGTAGTAACTGTTCAAATGTGTATTTTATAATGTGTATGGACATGCACCAAATAAGACCCTTTTTGCCCAACTTACCAGAAAATGACAAGATTTACCCAACAAATACTCAGAGGCTTTCCTAATTATTTCAGGGGATTTTAATGAAACATCTGACTCTGCTGATCGTTTTCCTCCTAGAATGAGTCAAAGCTCTCAAAATAGTAATATCGTCACAACATTATGCAAGGATCTCTGTCTGATGCCTGTCGTGATTTCAATCCGGATCCAAAGGGTTATACCTGGACCAACAACTATGTCACGGAAATATAGAATAGATTTATTCCTAATTTCCCCCATTGTGTTACAATTTGTTATAGATGTAGATCTTCAGTTGACTCCCTTTTCTGATCATCGTTTTGATTTCCCTGAATTTCCAGGCTACTAAAAAATCGAAAGGTATTTGAGGACAATGGAAATTTAGCCACACACTACTTAAAGATCCTATTCTCATTGGAAACATCAAATTGTTAGCCAAAGATTTGTTTTGCAAGAAAAGACTTGGGTCATGGAAGTTCTTCAAATATAAAGTCAGAGTTGAATCCATTAAACATGCTGAAGCACCTAAGAGAGAAAGATTTAATGAGCAAGCTTGACAGTTTTCTAAAGAAAGATAATCTATCTCAAGAAGAAGAGTCTGTATTTAAATCTTTACAACTAGAATTAGAACAGTTTTACATGGATTTGGCAAAGGGTGCCTTTGTCAGATCAAGAACAAAATGGATTGAAAAGGGGTTAGAAACACTAGTTATTTTTTGCACTTGAAAAGAGAAACCAGAAAATGAAATCTATGTCACAACTTCTGCCGAAGTCGGTCCCTCTCCTTGTTCGGGCGGAGTTCGGCGGTCACCGGCTTTCTAGCCACCACCGATCCACTTTTAATTTTCCATTTGTTTTGTCTTAGTCTTACACACCTGGTTTCAGTCACCTAATTACCTGTTTATTATTTAACCCTCTGTTCCCCATGTTTGTTTGTGAGTGATTGTTTATTGTAATTCGGTCCGTGTTTGTGGGCTATCATTGCCTGTCAGTTCCATCCCCCAGCACCTCCGCTCCGACGCCCATGGAGCTGGGAGGTGCTGCACGTAGGGCGACTGGAGGAGGGGCCATTCCCTGCACCATCTGTGGCCTCAGAGGGCACACTGCTGGTCAGTGCTGGGGGGGTTGGTCAGGGAGTTGAGGTAGCAGGCAGGGCACTATCGTATCACCCTAGGTGAGTCGGCACCAGGCTCACCCAGAGCCCCCTGTTGCTCACATGTATGTGTTTATTTCATTTCCTGAGTTTTCCCCGGATTCCCAGCATAAGGCGCTAGTAGATTCAGGCACAGCTCGGAATTATATTGACCATTCATTTGCTCATAGTTTAGGGATTCCCCTTGTTCCTGTGGATATGCCCTTCCCTGTGCATGCCCTAGATAGTCAACCGTTAGGGTCAGGGCTGATTAGGGAGGCCACTGCTCCACTTGACATGGTTACGCAGGAGGGTCACAGGGAGAGAATCAGTCTCTTCCTTATTGATTCTCCTGCTCAGGAAGGTGTGCAGGGGTTTCCATCAGTGCGACTACGGTGGAAAGTCCAGACCAGGTCTCCACCGTGTGCATCCCCTCAGAATATGCCAATTTGGCTCTCGCCTACTGTAAGAAGAGGGCGACTAAATTACCACCCCATCGACGGGGGGACTGTGCAATAAATCTCCTGGTAGACGCAGCACTTCCTAGGAGTCACGTGTATCCTCTGTCACAGGAGGAGACGGCGGCTATGGAAACATATGTCTCCGAATCCCTGGGGCAGAGATACATTTGCCCCTCCGCTTCACCTGCCTCCTCAAGTTTCTTTTTTGTTAAGAAGAAGGATGGATGGTTTACGCCACTGTATTGACTATCGAGGGATCAATCAGATCACAGTGAGGTATAGTTACCCGCTGCCTCTCATCGCCAGTGTGATCAAGTCAATGCACGGGGCGCGCTTCTTCACAAAATTGGATCTCAGGAGCACTTACAGCCTGGTGCGTATCCGGGAGGGGGACGAGTGGAAGACGTCATTTAGTACCACCTCAGGGCACTATGAGTACCTCGTCATGCTGTACGGGTTGATGAATGCTCCATCAGTCTTCCAGGCCTTTGTTGACGAGATTTTCCTGGAACTGCACAGGCAGGTTGTAGTGGTGTATATCGACGACATCCTGATATATTCCGCTACACACGCCGAGCATGTGTCCCTTGTGCTCAGGGTGCTTGGTCGACTGTTGGAGCATGACCTGTACATCAAGGCTGAGAAATGTCTGTTCTTCCAACAGTCCGTCTCCTTCCTAGGGTACCGCATTTCCACTTCAGGGGTGGAGATGGAAAGTGACCGCATTACAGGGCTTTTGGTCACCTGAAGGCTCTGTTTACCTCGGCTCCCATGCTGGCTCATCCGGATCCCTCCTTGGCGTTCATAGTGGAGGTGGACGCGTCCGAGGCTGGGATAGGAACCATGCTCTCTCAGCGCTCGGGCACGCCACCAAAGCTCCGCCCCTGTGCTTTCTTTTCTAAGAGGCTCAGCCCGGCGGAGCGAAACTATGATGTGGGGGACCGGGAGCTGTTGGCTGTTGTCAAGGCTCTGAAGGCGTGGAGACATTGGCTTGAGGGGGCTAAAGACCTTTTTCTCATCTGGACTGACCACCGCAATCTGGAGTATATCCGGGCGGCGAGGAGACTGAACCCTCGCCAGGTAAGGTGGGCCATGTTTTTTCCACGTTTTGTTTTCACTCTATCCTACAGACCAGGTTCCCAGAACGCTAAGGCAGACGCACTGCACCGGATGTATGACACAGAGGAGCAGACCATGGATCCCACTCCCATACTTCCAGCCTCTTACCTGGTGGCACCGGTGGTGTGGGAGCTGGACGCAGACATCAAGCTGGCATTACGCACAGAGCCCACTCCCCCCCAGTGTCCAGCTGGGCGCCTGTACGTTCCGTCTGCTGTCCGCAACAGGTTGATCTATTGGGCCCACATGTCACCCTCCTCTGTTCACCTTGGCATCGGGCGGGCGGTGCGTTGCCTTAGTGGGAAGTACTGGTAGTCCACCTTGGCCAAGGATGTGAGGGTTTATGTTTCCGCCTGCTCGGTGTGCGCCCAGTGCAAGGCTCCCAGGCACCTACCCAGAGGGAAGTTACAACCCCTACCCGTTCCACAACTGCGTGGTCGCACCTGTCGGTGGACTTCTTCACGGATCTTCCTCCCTCACAGGGCAGCACCATGATTCTGGTCGTTATGGATCGGTTTTCTAAGTCCTGTCGTCTCCTCCCTTTGTCCGGTCTCCCTACGGCCCTACAGACTGCGGAGTCCCTGTTTACACACGTCTTCTGGCACTACGGGGTGCCTGAGGACATAGTTTCTGATCGGGGTCCCCAGTTCACATCCAAGGTCTGGAGAGCGTTCATGGAACGTCTGGGGTCTCGGTCAGCCTCACCTCAATCTTTCACCCCAAAGGTAACGGGCAGGTGGAGAGAGTAAACCAGGATGTGGGTAGGTTTCTGCGGTCACATTGCCAGGACCGGCCGGGGGAGTGGGCGGTTGTAAAAGCTACATTTGCCACATTCAGAATTATATCCCTGTAATTGAGGATGATTTCCACTCAGTTTGTGATTCACCTGTGTCAATCGAAGAAATTAGAGAGGCTCTGAATTCAATGAAAAATGGGAAATCACCTGGCCCAGTTGGCCTGTCAGTTTAATTCTATAGGCAGTTTTGGGAGTTACCAGAAGACCCTATTTTTTATGTTTCAAGATTGCATTGTTAATGGTCTCCGCTATGAAACAGGGCCTGATTTCACTGATTCCGAAGACTTATAAAGACCCTTCTCTCATTGACAATTGGAGATCATTATATAAATGCGACTCAAACAGGATTTATGAAGGGCCGTCACATAAGCCCCAACATTCTTTTAGTCTGGACCTCTTAGATTATTCAGTTGCAATTGACTCAGATGCTGTTGTCTTATTTTGGGACTTCTGCAAAGCCTTTGACACAATTGAACATGAAATTCTTTTTCGGTCTCTTAAAATTTTTGGTTTCGGGGAACATTTTATCAAAGTGATTTGCATGTTTTACGAAGATATAAATAGTTCTGTGTTACTAAACCTTAATGCATCCAAAATATTCAGTATCAACAGAAGAATATGGGATGCCCGATTTCAACCTTTTTTAAAGTTTTGGTAGTGGAACTTCCATCACTAGATATTCTGAATTATGCAAATCTGCATGGCTTATCCATTTTTAATAGACTGGCTGGATTAAAACTGAACGCTTCTAAATGTGAAATCTTATGTTTATATGACGCTGATGATAAAGAAATAGAAAATATTGCAATTTTTACTACAATGTCATTATATTACTGAAGATTACCCACTAAATTGCCTAGGTGTCCTGCACAAATTTCCCCCCACATAAAGCTCTGTCATGATGTTGGCCTCTTTGGATATAGCAAGCCCATCCCCCTCTCCCTGCCTCCCCCTTGCCTCCTTCAACTAGGCTGCTGTGGTCAGAGGTCGTACATTCCTGAGAAGATCTCTTGGACACACAGTTATAGAGAGTAGTTTTTCATGGAGACAAAGTAAATCCTACCACCTCACAGAACTTGAGGTACGAACAAATTTCATGTTCCGGAGAAAGTGGTCCGTTTGTCACAAGTTGGGAAGCTCACGGGAGACGGTGTGGCCACATTACCATAACACTGTTTATATAATAGCCCCAGATATAAGGTTTACATCTAATTGTTGTATAAGATGAATGAGTGAGTATGATACTGTTTACACAATTTTACAAAGTGATTTTGGACTGTTTAATGAAGGAAAACTCAAAAAGGGAATTGGATTTGAACTAAATCAGAGGACCACCCTGAGCCCAGTTAGGGTCAGACATCCTGGAACAGCCCTGCCATTCTGCCATTCTGAATAAAACCCAACTTTGAGAAATTATCACCAGACCAAGCTTACCTCAATTACGAGATGGCTAAAGGTGTAGACCATTGCTGAATCTTTTTAACCATACCACGTGGTTAAACTCTTAGACTATTGAGAACCGACAGAATAAGAACAAGTCTTTGATATTGATTACTAGTCTGCAGCTAGGAATTCGGCATCATTGAACGTGAAGAATGACAACCACCGAAACATTCATTCTATAACGAATGTCACTCTGAACAATCCCCTCTAACCACAACCGAGAGAGGGAGGGAGAGAGATGGACAATTCTACAAAATAAATGAACTGTTCACCAGCGATCAAGACGACACACTGAGCGTAAATATATATATATTGATTGCAATATTTCCCGACTGAGTGAGCATTCATGTGTAAGGATTAGCATTTCAATTGTTATAGTTATCACTTTGTAGTGACTTAGTCGACGACCCCCACTCCACTCCCCCTCTTGTCTAACAAGCCGCCATGCCTGTTCAGCCCACTAGGGCACATTCTCCTATCATTTCATGTAACCACATTTACCATGTTTGTTTGTTTGTTTATGCATTTCCGTGAATTACTTAGTTAGTAATAAATAAATAATTTAAGACAATTGATGTATGGATGACTCATAGTGAAGACTGGGTTCAACAATTTACGACGTTTGGAATGAGACTAACGTGAGGTACAGTAAATAATTCATTAATTTGAAGACTAATTAATCAGATAAAATATCTGAAAGTTATTTTAGGAAATGATAATGTCACGCGGGACTAGTGTCAGGACCCGGTTACGAACCCGGGTCTCCGGAGTGAGAAACAGTCACTTAACCAACTGAGCCATGAATAGTCAGCAGAACCCAGAAGATGAGGCAGACACAGCAGTACTTGAGACGGTGTATTTAATAAAGTAAAAAGTGAAGTCCTTCAGGAAAACATGTAACTCCACAAGCTCAAAAGGAATTCCACAAGAACAAGGTAATCCACAAGGTAATCCTCCAAGACAAAAAGGTAAATCCACAAGGTGGTAGGTATAGCATAAAAAGCCTCAAAAGATACTCAAAAATAAATAAACAAGAACAAAAAACATAATTCCACAAGAGCGTCCACCGGGATCAACAAGAGTACACAGAATACTAGGGCTGGTTGCTAACATACAAACACAGAGCAAAGAACTGAGGGAAACAAAGGGTTTAAATACAATTAGGGGAAACGAGACACAGGTGCAAATAATAATGGGGATCAAGGGAAAGCAAAAGGTCAAAAAGCACAATGGGGGCATCTAGTGACCAAAAACCGGAACAACCCTGGCCAAATCCTGACAACTAGGTGGGTGCAGGAATCAGACGCAGAGAGAGTTCCACTGGGGTTAAGTGCTTTTACTAAGGCACACAAAATAATAAGCCCAGCAAATACAGGGTGCGGACAAACAATGAGACATCCCAAAATCAAATCAAATCAAATTTATTTATATAGCCCTTCGTACATCAGCTGATATCTCAAAGTGCTGTACAGAAACCCAGCCTAAAACCACAAACAGCAAGCAATGCAGGTGTAGAAGCACTGTGGCTAGGAAAAACTCCCTAGAAAGGCCAAAACCTAGGAAGAAACCTAGAGAGGAACCAGGCTATGTGGGGTGGCCAGTCCTCTTCTGGCTGTGCCGGGTGGAGATTATAACAGAACATGGCCAAGATGTTCAAATGTTCATAAATGACCAGCATGGTCGAATAATAATAAGGCAGAACAGTTGAAACTGGAGCAGCAGCACGGCCAGGTGGACTGGGGACAGCAAGGAGTCATCATGTCAGGTAGTCCTGAGGCATGGTCCTAGGGCTCAGGTCCTCCGAGAGAGAGAAAGAAAGAGAGAAAGAGAGAATTAGAGAGAGCACACTTAAATTCACACAGGACACCGAATAGGACAGGAGAAGTACTCCAGATATAACAAACTGACCCTAGCCCCCCAACACATACAGTGCCTTGCGAAAGTATTCGGCCCCCTTGAACTTTGCGACCTTTTGCCACATTTCAGGCTTCAAACATAAAGATATAAAACTGTATTTTTTTTGTGAAGAATCAACAACAAGTGGGACACAATCATGAAGTGGAACGACATTTATTGGATATTTCAAACTTTTTTAACAAATCAAAAACGGAAAAATTGGGCGTGGTCTGGCTGGGCCACTCAAGGACACTCAGACATTCAGAGACCTGTCCCGGAGTCACTCCTGCATTGTCTTGGCTGTGTGCTTAGGGTTGTTGACCTGTTGGAAGGTGAACCTTCGCCCACTGTATGTCAATCAAATGTATTTATAAAGCCCGTTTTTACATCAGCTGATGTCACAAAGTGCTATACAGAAACCCAGCCTAAAACCACAAACAACAAGCAATGCAGGTGTCAAAAAAAGTTTGAAATATCCAATAAATGTCGTTCCACTTCATGATTGTGTCCCACTTGTTGTTGATTCTTCACAAAAAAATACAGTTTTATATCTTTATGTTTGAAGCCTGAAATGTGGCAAAAGGTCGCAAAGTTCAAGGGGGGCGAATACTTTCGCAAGGCACTGTAAACTACTGCAGCATAAATACTGGAGGCTGAGACAGGAGGGGTCAGGAGACACTGTGGCCCCATCCGAGGACACCCCCGGACAGGGCCAAACAGGAAGGATATAACCCCACCCACTTTGCCAAAGCATAGCCCCCACACCACTAGAGGGATATCTTCAACCACCAAAAACCACAGGGTGCCAAGTTTAAGAGAAGAAATTCCACCACTACCTAAAATGCACACACGTAACATAAAGACAATCCTGCACAAAACAAAGGCGGGTCTACCTACTAAATATAGGGGAGCTCATTAAACCAAACAACAGAAACACAGGTGATACTAATAAGACAAAACAAACAGACAATCGAAAAAGGGAGTAGTGACAGATAACTTTTTAATCTGAACATTTTTCCTTGGTGCCCCAACTTCCTAGTTAATTAGTTACGTCATTAATCAGTTGATCTTGCAGTAACTAATTACAGAGAATCTTTGATTAAAACTATCAGTCTTCAGTTAATGATAGCAAAGACACGACAGCTCTTTAGTGGAATAATTCAGACATAACTATAAGGAATAAGTCATTGTTCTAACCCTAGGTGGCATGAGAGGAATATTGACTTTGTTCTTGATATTTTCGACAACGGGGTTAATATTCTTGCATATGAACAATTTATAACATTGAGTGAGTTCCCAATACCTTTCAGAGTTTATTTCTGTGATCAAAGCCATTCCCAGAGGTCTAACTACACTAATGACAATTCATCTTAGCTTTGGTGATGTTCACAGAGTTTATCCAGAACTCATTTTGGAAGGCGTGGGTTTACTTGAGAAATCTTGTTGTAATAAAAACACAAGACAAATTTTCCACCGCAAGTAAGATGCTTAGCCATTGTTCTCTTTCTTACATTTTGTCTTAACAAGAGATGGTCACTATTGTTTTACAGTATACTGGGATCCTTGATTTATTTGGCATGGGCTACGATCAAACAATAGCCGGTGTTCGTAAACTTTATGTTCTATCTGGACATTTGTTGATTTATGATCTAGCCAGGTCATTTACATTGGTGTCAGAAGTAAAAGCTTAGATAAAAGTTAGCCAGCTAGCTAGCTGACTACCGTGGCTAGCAAACATTATGTGGAGAACAGGGGTTGAAAATGCTTAGAGGGAATCCGAAAGCGAAGGAGGAGGGAGGAGCCCATTATGGCTAAGGACATTGGAGGATCTGGCCGAGGAGATCGCCAGGGCCGATCACCAGAGCACAGAGGCCACTTGAGGGTGACCACTAGAAGGATGGCGGCTAAAGTGGGCATGGGTGCTTCTGCGACTGGGCTTCACGCGGATTCTCTACTGGGCCGTCGATGCTGCGTGAGAAGGAGGTTGGAGCTCAGGATGTAAACAAACATGGCAGCGCTCAGTCCCTGATTTGTATCTGTTAAGACCCCAAAGTACTCCGGTAAGGTGGACTGGGAAGCTTTTCATGCTCAGTTTGAACTGTTAGCTCATTCTGGTGTGTTGTCAAATCAAGATAGGGCACTACAGCTGGCTTTGTGCCTCACAGATGCTCTGTCCTGTTTGATATTGATTAGCCCCGAGGACAGACGTGATTATGGAGCTTTAGTTGGAGCACTGAGCTGCTGAGCTCCAAACTGAGTAATAGACGCAGGCAGCCTGGAGAGCCACTATGGGTGCTAGCACATGCTCACATGCCCCCCTCCGTGTAGAGCAAGCTAGAACGGGAACAATTCATATAGGCACTCCTATGGAGCTGCGCACACAGACCCAGCTAGCTCATCCTGAGTCATTGCAGAAAGCCTTGTAGATGGCTTTGGAGGGGGAGCTCGTGTGGGCTGGGGCTTCAGCTGGGGTTTCGGTGGGGGTGCATGGAGACACACCCACTGTGTGGGCTATGGTGCAGCCCAGAGCCGGAAAAGCTTGCATGGGTGGCTGAAATGACTGAACTCATTCAGGTTGTGTCGCTACAGGCGGCACAAAACACATGCCCTAGTCCCATGGTCTGCTGGGGGTGTAGCCAGACAGGCCATCTGCACTGGTATTGCCCCATGTCCCCCAGATCTCAGGGAAATGGCTCGGGGTCCACATAGACAGGGCAGTGCAGACCCCTGACTCTTTTTCTCAACCACCACCATC
This sequence comes from Oncorhynchus masou masou, assembly GCF_036934945.1. Lineage (NCBI taxonomy): Eukaryota > Metazoa > Chordata > Actinopteri > Salmoniformes > Salmonidae > Oncorhynchus > Oncorhynchus masou. The sequence goes on along the minus strand of NC_088236.1, from coordinate 40,951,170 downwards.
TTCAGGGGGAGCCCAACGGCATGGACGGGGGAGCAAGGCTCCACTTCCCCAAGAAGCAGACAAGTGCAAGCAGATGGAGACTGTTGTTGTGTTGGGCCAGATCTGTGTTGGGAACGTTTGTCATGTCCCTGTCACTGTGGAGGGGGTGCCCTGCTCTACCCTGGTGGACACCGGGTACAAAATAACCCTGATGAGGCCGGCTATTGTGCCAGGTTGGACTCAGTTTGAGCCGACAACTGGGCAGCTCAGCACAGTCATAGGTGAGCTGGCACTCATGAAAGGGAAGGGAATAATGACTCTGACAGTAGGGGGCAAGACTATGTGTCATCCTGTGTGGGTGGCGGCTGTGCAGGACCTTTGTATCCTGAGGTTGGACTTTCTTAGGAGCACAGGCTCCCAGTTGGGGGCACACTGAGCTTCCAGGGAGGGCTCCCCCTAATTTCACATTCACACAACCCATCAACCCCCTTACTCCAACAGTTAAAGCAGCAGACTCTCATGGCTACCCCCCCACACACACACACACACATATGTGTGTGACTTTTACCCAGCCCCTCTGTCACCTACGGTCTTCTCCACTAACAGAGGACACTGACAGTTCAAGGTCCCGTGATTCGGGACGGTGCAACACTCCAGCTACTTTTGAGCATATGACGGACAGGGTGCTGGATGGCATTCCCCGATAGGGGTGTCTGGTATACCTCGACAACATCCTGGCCCATGACATTTCCTTCCAGTCAGCCTTGGGGGTGCTACGGTGTGTGCTGGAGAGCGTGGCTGTCGCAGGCCTGAAGCTCCACCCTGAGAAGTGCCACTTCATGTAGAGAGAGGTGTCCTTCTTGGGCCACCAAGTGGGTGAGGAGGGTATCAGCACCATGGAGGACAAAGTGGGGGCTGTCTGAGACTGTCCTACCCCCTCCGACCAGCGTCAGCTGAAGAGCTTCCTGGGCCTGGCCTCGTACTACAGGAGGTTTGTACGGGGCTTCTCAAACGTTGCTGCTCCCCTGAACTGCCTGCTGCCGAAAGACAAGTTCTTCACTTGGACAGTGGAGTGCAAGGAGGCTTTCAACACCCTCAAACATGCACTGATCGAGGCCCCTGTGCTTGCCTCCCCTCACCTCACCTTGCCCTTTATCCTGGACACAGACGCGAGCAATGTGGGCATGGGTGGGGTGCTGGGCCAGAAGGGGAGAGAGTAGTAGCGTACCTCAGCAAAACAGTCAGCAAACATGAGTGCCGCTAATGTGTCACCTGGCTGCTCCTCGCTGTTGTGGCTTCCATCAAACACTTCAAGTACTATCTGGATGGCCTGCATTTTACTGTAAGGACCGACCACTCTGCTCTCTCATGTCTTTCAAAGAGCCAGAGGGGCAGGTGGCACGCTGGTTGGAGGAGCTTCAGCCGTTCGACTTCACAGTGGTACACAGGGCAGGGTCACTCCAACGCCGACGCCATGTCCCGATGGGTGCCGTCCCTGTGAGCGGAGAGAGGCCCGTAAGAGAGAGCTGTGTGCGCAGGAGATGGGGTCTGGGCCACAGTATGTCGGTGGAGCGGGCTTGTCTGCTGTGAGCGGCAGACTGTCGACGTGGCTGAATGTGGGCAGCAGCAGGAACGGGACACAGACCTACAGCCAGTTCTGTAGGGTAGAGCCAGTGAGGAGAAGTGCAGCTGTGACCACCGCTCTCACTCGCGACCAAAGGTTAGTGGTCAAAGTTTGAGAAACTGTGGCTGGCTGATGGCATGCTACAGCGGGTATGGAAGGAGCCAGCTACGGGAGAGGAAAGGTGGCAGGTGGTGGTCCCAAAAGCACTGCGGGAGGCTTTGCTCTAGGGCACTCAAAAATCCTCCGCCGCCTCTGTCACAGGGCTCTTCCTGGGGGCAGCACAAGGGGGATGTGGAGGACTTTTGTCCCCCGCTGTCACAACTGTACAGCGAACAAGGGCCCTCCAGGCTATTCTCATGCTCAGCTCCAACAGCTCCCATTTGGGGCTCCCATGGAGAGGGTGGGAGTGGATGTGGTTGGGCCGTTCCCCACCACAGACAGTGGAAACTGCTGGGTGCTCACGGCCATGGAATATTTCACAAAATGGACTGAGGCCTATGCTCTGCCTGACCAGGAGGCAGAGACCATTGTTGATGCCTTGACAACAGGGATGTTCAGCAGGTTTGGAGCTGCGGAGTCCATCCTCAGCAACCAAGGTAGAAACTTTGAGTCCTGTGTGTTCGCCACCATGTGTGAGAGGCTGGGAATGCACAAGACCCGCACTACTCCTCTCCATTCTTTAAGTGATGGCCTTGTGGTGCGCTTCAACAACAAACTTGGACAGCAGCTGGCAGTCGTCTCTGCCAAACACCAGCATGACTGGGACAAGCACCTGCCCATGGTCCTCATGGCATGCCGCTCCGATGTCCAAGACTCCACCACCTGCACGCCTGCCCTCCTCATGCTGGGGAGAGAGATCCACCCCCCTGCAGAGATTCCCAGGGGGAGAAAGGTGGCACCGCACTGGGACAGGTTAGCCCCATATAGAGGGGCCTCTTCTGCCTAAACCCCAGGGACCCCCACAATCCCCCCCTCTGGCAATGACATTTCCCAAGCACCCACACTCAGGCACCGCAGACAAGGCTCCAGACAGCCCACTCACCCAGTCTTCCTTCCTATGTCACTGAGTGGTTCCCCAGAGCCACGGGCTGTATCCCCTGTTTCCTCATCTCTGTCAACCATGTCCCTGCCTTCATCCCCTGGGCCCCAGAGGAGCATCCCTTACCCTGGACTGAGCCCCCTGTTCCACATCTGGACACTCTGTTCCAATCACGGCCACGCAGGCAAAGGAGACATCCAGGTCGCTTCAGAGACTTTGTTTGTTCCCTTTGTGGTGGTGGTGGGGGGGGGGGGGGGTGTAGCAACCTGCACAGACAACTGTTTGTTATGAGTTATGCTGTTCGTTTGTTGTGTTGTACTTACCAGTACCCAGTGTTCATGGGGTCCGACATGACAGTCAACCTGCTATCTGCCAGCCTCGTGAGGGGGGGCACCGCATGTTTAAGACCATGCTTAGCCATTGTTCTCTCTCCTACGTTTTGTCTTAACAAGGGATGGTCATTGTTGTTTTATATTGTGATATTTGATTTATTCGGCATGGGCTACAGCCAAACAGTAGCCTGTGTTGGGTTGGGTTAATAAACCGCGAATTCGTGAACTCAAGCCTCTGTCTGACATTTGTTTATTTATGACCTAGCCAGATCCTTACAACATGTTACTATTGTTCCTCTTTGGTGCATTTAACTATATGTCGCAAGTAAAAGCCCTGGGTGGCGAGTTGATACAATTCCATGTCTGGAAGTTTAAAACCACCGTCAGACTTAGGGAGATGTTAAACTTTCCTTTTTAATTCTATGAGTTTTATTTGCTCATAAAAAAGTGTACTTTTTTAAAGAATGTCTTCAAGTGGGGTAATTGTTATTACTGAGAATAAATATAAAGACTTTAGGAGCCATGCAATTCTGAATAACTCTATTCCAACTGTAAGATTTATGGGAAGAGTGTTCCATTTAATTAGATCTGCTTTCATATAGTTAAGTAATGGGATTAAGTTATCTTTATATATTTGTTGTTTATTGTCACTTACTGTATTAAGACCCCTAGGTATTTGATATTTTTTTGGTCCACTGTAGATCATGAGTTATTATTTTTCTTATTGCCTTTATTTAATTTTATTTCCACGTTAATCTTATATCTTGAGATTTTAGAGTATTCTGAAAATATTTTTAGACGGGCATTGACTTTTCAATATTGATCAGGTATATCAGGAGATCATCTGCAAATAGGTTTAGTTTATATTCATGTTTACCAATACTGATACCTGTTAAGACGCACCCATCCCGTTAGCGGGATCATTTTCATCAACATCCTCTGAATTGCAGGGTGCCAAATTCAAATTAAATTACTAAAAATATTAAATTTTCACAAAATCACAAGTGCAATATAGCAAAACACAGCTTAGCTTGTTGCTCTTGAATCTCCCCATCCCGGATCCGGGATCGTGACTAAAGCCTCAGGCTCATTAGCATAACGCAACGTTAACGATTTCTGAAAATCGCAAATAAAATGAAAATAATACGCCTGCTCTCAAGCTTAGCCTTTTCTTAACAACACTGTCATCTCAGATTTTCAAAATATGCTTTTGAACCATAGCAATTGACTAATTTGTGTAAGAGTATGCTAAGCTAGCTTAGCATTTTGAGTAGCATTTAGCACGCAACATTTTCACAAAAACCAGATAACCAAATAAATAAAATCATTTACCTTTGAAGAGCTTTGGATGTTTTCAATGAGGAGACTCTCAGTTACATACCAAATGCGCAGTTTTTCCTGAAAGCGTCTGTGTGTAGGAGAAATCGCTCCGTTTTGTACATCACATTTGGCTACCGAAACGAACCGAAAATTTAGTCACCTACAACGTCAAACTTTTTCCGAATTAACTCCATAATATCGACCGAAACATGGCAAACGTTGTTTGGAATCAATCCTCAAGGTGTTTTTTCACATATCTCTTCATTGATATATCGTTCGTGGAAGCCTGCATTCTTCTATAAATTCCATGGAAAAATACTTGCAGCTGACTTTTGTGCACCAATTTCGGCGCAGGACACCGGGCGGACACCTGGTAAATGTGGTCTCTTATGGTCAATCTTCCAATGATATGCCTACAAATACGTCACAATGCTGCAGACACCTTGGGGAAACGACAGAAAGGGCAGACTTACTCCTCTCGCATTCACAGCCATATAAGGAGACAATGGAAAACAGAGCCTCAAAAATCCTGCTCATTTCCTGGATGCCGTCTCATCTTGGTTTTGCCTGAAGCTCACGTTCTAGGGCACGCACAGAAAATATCTTTGCAGTTCTGGACACGTCAGAGTGTTTTCTTTCGAAAGCTATCAATTATATGCACAGTCGAGCATCTTTTTGTGACAAAATATCTTGTTTAAAACGGGAACGTTTTTCATCCAAAAATGAAATTGCGCCCCTAGAGTTTCAACAGGTTAATACACCTGGCGTGTCAGATTTCAATAAAGCTTTTCGGGCAAAAGCATAACAAGCGCTTATGTAAGAACATCTCTCTCAGTAGACAAAATATTACAAACAGCTAGCAGCCAAGTAGATTGGTCACGAAAGTCAGAAAAGCAATACATTAAATCGCTTACCTTGGATGATCTTCGGCTGTTTGCACTCATGAGACTCCCAGTTACACAATAAATGTTCCTTTTGTTCCATAAAGATTATTTTAATATCCAAATATTTGTTTGGCGCATTATGTTCAGAAATCCACAGGCTCGAGCGGTCATGACATCGCAGACGTAAATTCCAAATAGTATCCGTAAAGTACGTAGAAAGATGTCAAATGTTTTTTATAATCAATCCTCAGGTTGTTTTTACAATGTATAATCGATAATATGTCAACCGGAATGTAGCTTCTTCCAAAGGCGAGAGAGAGAAAATGGCCGTTGCGCATGAAAAACTCTGCTGGCACCCAGCCATCCACTGACGCGATGGGTTCTTTCTTGCTAATTTTTCAAAATAAAAGCCTGAAACTATGTCTAAAGACTGTTCACAGCTTGAGGACGCTATAGGAAAAGGAATATGTTTGATATCCCTTTAAATGTCCCTTTAAATGTGTTGTCTATCCTAATCTGACAATTATATGCATATTCTAGTTTCTGGGCCTGAGAAATAGGCAGTTTCAAATGGGTATGTTTTTTTTAGCCAAAAACGAAAATACTGCCCCCTACACTCAAGAAGTTAAATTTGGGTCCTGTCTAATTCTTTGGGTCCTGTCTAATTTTTGCATGCAGTTCAATTGCTAACTGAAACAGGAGGGGGAAGAGAGGACATCCCAGTTTTGTTCCCCTTTCTAAAGCAGTTAATCAGATAATGTATTATTTGTGTATTTTTTTGCTTTCGGACATTTATATAAGATTTGTATTTAATTTAAATGATTTCAGCTGGAAAGTTGAAATCTTCCAAGATTTTGAATAGAAAGGGGCATTCAAGATGGTCGAAAGCATTTTCGGCATTAACAGCCATTATTAATATATCTATATTTTGTTTTTTTAGCGTGTTAAATTGAAACATGTTCTTGTATTTGTTTAAAGTTCTAAATTGAGTGACGTGTGTTGTCGTTTGTATAAATAGGGGCGGTACTTTATCCCAAAATGTTAATTAGAATTCTATGGGAAAGCCGTCCATTCCTGGGGCTTTTCTCCTCGTGAATGTTTTAACAGTGTCTGATATTTATTTTTGGGTGATCTCTGTTTTAAGATATTATTTTTTGTCCTATGATAACTCTGATGTATATAGATTTTCATTGAAGCTTTTAAAATTGTAATTAATCGCATTGGACTTCCTCATTAATGCATCTGTATTAAATTATAACTAGTTTGGCGTGTATTTGTTTTGTGAGGGCTGCGATATGTTTACCAGGTTTATTTGCCATTAAGTAGTATGCTTTATTTGAGTTCAACATGTAGTTATTGACTCTTCAAAAGTAAAGTATCATATTCCTGCTTAAGTTCTGACATTTTCTTTTCTTCTTTACATAGTAAAGATTTTTTATGGGCTTTTTCTAAGATATTGATTTATTCTTTATTTCTAACACAGATTTAACTTTTGCTGAGTATGAGATTATCATTCCCCTAATGTACGACTTAAAAGCATCCCACATTATATTGGGGTTCGGCTTTTCTCTGTCCTCTATGTTTACATTTGTAATGGTTTTTATTTTTTTATTTACATATTTAAAACATTTCGGGTCTTGAATATGGCCTCTGTTTATTCTCCATATTCTGTCGTTAAGTGTAATTTCTGTTGATGTAATTAAGCATGATACCGAAGAATGATCAAATATCACAGATATTTTTGAACACAGTAAATTCTTGAATGCATTTTTCGATAATGTCCATTATTTATGTCCAAGTAGCTACTTTTGTTAGCGCGTTTAGTACACAAATCCAAACGCTCGTGCAGGTCCATCCGAACGTCGGACGAAAACTTCAAAAGGTTATATTACAGGTCGGAGAAACTTGTCAAACTAAGTATAGAATAAAGTTCAATAAAGTTCCAACCGGAGAATTCCTTTGTCTGTAGAGAAGCAGTCGCTATCATGTGAATTGCGCATGACCAGGACCTGGCTCTTTGCCAGACATCTGACTCATTCAGCTCTCATTCAGCACGACAACACAGTAGAAGCCTCATTCAAGTTTTTAAAGACGGTTGACATCTAGTGGAAGCCCTAGGAAGTGCAACTTCATTCATATCCCACTGTGTGTTCAATAGGGGCTGGGTTGAAAATCGACCAACCTCAGATTTTCCACTTCCTAGTCACGTTTCGTTGTTAGTTTATTGATTTATTGTTTTGTTTTTGCTAAGTTTCACTTTATAATAAATATGTGGAACTCAACATCCGCTGTACCGGATCCAGCCATGGATCCGGGCTGAACACTGTGCCTGGCCTGGACATCGGTGCAGAAGAAGGTTCCTGCCATGGAGTGGGACTGGACACCATATCTGGACTGAGCACCGGCGCAGAAGAAGACTCCGGCCATGGAGCAGGACTGGACGCCTGCCGTGTTTGGACTGGACATGGCCGGATCCGCGGGATGAGCGGGTTCTTCGTCCCACACCAGAGCCGCCACCGATGCTGGCGTATCTGCGAGCTGAGTGGGTACTTCGCCCCGCACCAGAGCCGCCCCCGGCACTAATCACCCCCCCCCCCCTACCCTCCCCATTTGGTTTCAGGTTTTGCGGCCGGAGTCCACACCTTTGGGGGGCCTGACCATAGAGAGCCTTTGTTTCTCTTTGGTGTAGTAGGTCAGGGCATGACTGGGGGGTATTCTAGTTTATTATTTCTATGTGGGGTTCTAGTTTATTTTTTCTATGTTGGTAATTTGTATGATTCCCAAATAGAGGCAGCTGGTAATTGTTGTCTCTAATTGGGGATCATATTTAGGTAGCATTTTTCCCATCTGTGTTTGTGCAATATTATTTTGTGTTTTGTGCATGTGCACAACGTAGTCACATTTTGTTGTTAGTTTATTGATTTATTGTTTTGTTTTTGCTAAGTTTCCCATTATAATAAATATGTGGAACTCAACATCCGCTGCGCCTTGGTCCGTCTCTCCACACAAACGTAACAGGTAGTTAGAGGTCGTTTTGTGAGCCAATCCTAACTAGTGTTAGTGCAATGGCTGGAAGTCTATAGGTATGTACTAACATGCTATAAACATGCTATGAAATATGTACAATATTAACAGAGCTCTCTGCCTAGGCTACCACATGGTGTCATGGCAACCACGAAACCAATATATACAGTACCAGTCAAAGGTTTGGAAACACCTACCCCTTCCGGGGTTTTCCTTTATTTAACTATTTTCTTCATTGTAGAATAATAGTGATGACATCAAAACTATGGAATAACACATATGGAATCATGTAGTACCCAAAAAAGTGTTAAACAAATCAAAATATATTTGAGTCTCTTCAAAGTCGCTACCCTTTCCCTTGATGACAGCTTTGCACACTCTTGACACTCTCTCAACCAGCTTCCTGATTAATGCTATTCCAACAGTCTTGAAGGAGTTCCCACATATGCTGAGCATTTATTAGACACCCAGTGATGATTTAACAATGAAAAGACTCATTGGGGGCTTTAAGAAGTGACCATTTCAGCAACAAGTCTGACTGTTGTTCAGATAGTATTGGTTGACTGTTACTGAACCCAAAACATGACCAATTAATAATTTATTCCAGATCATAGAGTTAGTACATCATTCCTGAGTTGATCTATTAGAATAAAGGTCAAGCCAAAACATAATACATTAGCCATTGTGACATCACTGCTGTACAATTCACTTCCTCCCAAACTTTTTAGCGCTGTGACCCACCTAAAGCTTTCGGAGTCTCTCATGACTCAACATGTCAACACAACCACTGCCATAATGCCATACTGTCTAATGTGCAACAACAACAACAATGTTTCTAGGCAGGACTGGACTATAACCAGCTGGTCCCCTTCCACCATTTCTGAAACGGTGAAGTAAGCACTGGAGAGCTATATTTACCATTGTAAATGGTTAAAAAACAGACTGAAACAGTGAGGGACTTCCTGGTATTGTCCTCAAAATATATATATTTTTTTCCATTTTCCATTGTGTGCCCTTATGAACACTGCCCTGATCTGAAGGGATTAGAGAAGTGAAAGCAACAAGGCTGAGATCCAGCTTGTTTCAGAGGCCAGGAAAGGAAGATTGGCATAGACAAACCTTGACAGATATTGATCTGCAGTGTCATGAGTAGTTAAGCATGCCTACTACACCCAAGTTCATTTTAATAACACCACATCAAACACAAGGAGGTTTAAATTAAATTTGCTCCTCAATGGATAATTGGGCAAATATCAACATAAATTATTCATAGAAAAAAATGAAGGACTCTGAATGAATGAAACAAACAATAAAATAAGATTTTCATCATTATCTTAATATATTACACTATAGTGCCAATATGAACCATTAATATAGATATTAAGATCTTACTTTAAATAAATATTGGATATTTTTGTCACTCATTGGATGCAGCCACAAAGACAGCCATAGCTTCAGGACAATAGCCTACAATGTTTTTTCTTACCCATTGAGCTACTGTGTGGGCATGCATTCTTGCTCAATGACCACAGAGGGGCAGTACATGATTTGTCTTTAATACCATGGCGATAAGCTAGCTTTGAAATAGACTTGATTTCCCAGTACAAGCTGTAGGCCAATTTTGGGGGAATAATACCACAGACGGAGTGGAAGTCAGTTATAAGCAAAGCCATACATGACATATTTTCAAACCATTTTGCGAATTAACTAACTACAGCTGTTGTAACTAGCCATTACAATGAAAAGGCTAATGGGCCTACTGCTTATCTACATGATATTCGGTTTACCTATGTTTACCAATCGATTGTTATCCTGTTGGATGATTAATGTGGACTATTTTCCCTGGAGTATTTGACAGAGTAATTGGAAAAGACGTTTACGGTGTGGGGGGTGCTCCCCCGGCAAGCACCAACTCAGTTAAACCAGTTCCGGTGCAAGAGCCACAGACCACTAATAAAACGTCCCACAACTCCACTCTAACGCTTTTCCATTTCACTCACTCACACCCCGTCCCTCCACACACAAACTTTCCTCTGTTTCCTATAGGCCTTCTACGCCATAATATTAACACGCCTTTAAACTGCTCTGTAGCTCATCCCAAGCAAGGTGAGAGAGGGTTAAGTGCACTGGCGCCAAATCTTATGATAGGCCCAGGCGGGCGTGTCCCTATCATCACATGGCACATCATTTTGATGCATGTAACCAGAGAGGAAGAGGCAAAGCGAGTGTTTACTCTCCCAACATCTTTCCATGAAAATAAGACCATGAAGTGAAACATTTTTGTATGAAGGTCAGTCAGCCAGTGTCGAATTTGATCAACAAAAAAATGTAGTTGCTAATTTGCTACCTGAGACTTATTTGATCGAATAGACGTTTCATCGTGGTTATTAGGTTTTTGTGAATGCACTGATTTAAAGTGGAAGCACCGGGTATTTCGGAAACTAAAAAAAGAATAGGACTTTATCTCAGAGTTGTTTGTACCTGTTGTTCACATGCGTATCTGCCCTCTCATTGGCTGAATAATCCCACCTTATCTCGCATCCTCCCCCACTGCCTTACATCAAACAGCACAGTGCTTCCATCTTTGAGGACATTTATTTCCATTGTTAGAGCGGTCACTCAACAATCTTGTCAATATAAAAGATAATCTGTGGTGTAACAGCGTGTACCATGGTCTATAGGGGCTATATCATGTATAAACATATTGTTACTTTTGGATTACTATTACAGTGTTATTTGGTTGTTAATTTGATTCGTTCTGACATTTCTTGATTCCTTGTTTTATTTATTTTTTGATTATTGTGTACTTTGGCATGTAATGCATTGTTAGGAACTAGTAACATAAGCATGTCACTGCACCCGCTACAACATCTGCTAAGCTGTGTATGTGACCAATAAACTTGTATTTGATTTGATATGCACACCGTGCTATGCTCAACCCCAATTTGGAGACACCCCCATAGATTTGTAGAGACAGATTCACCTCGGTAATTAGGCATATGCTCCTCAATGCAGACATAGGCTACATGTTCTGCGTCAGTGCACACGTCACATCCTATCCTCACATGGGGAGAACGCGCGACTGAGAACTGGTGTGTGTGTGTGTGCGTGCGTGCCTGCGTGCGTGCGTTTGTGTGTGTGATGTGGCAACCCACTCAGCATGGACAGACACTGACGTCTTTTGGACGTCTTTTTTGTTGTTTATGTTTGGTTCAGATTTTGTCCCGTCCTGTACTGAACTATACTGTAATCTACTGTATTCTACTCTACTGAATTAAACTACTGTGTAGCACTGTACTGTAATGTGCTCTACTCTACTGAATAAAACTCTACTGTACTTTAACATACCATCAGTGCATTCAATGAATGTATTGAAACAACAACTTATCGCAGTCATAGCAAGAAAAAAAATATTTAAGTAACCATTACTGAGAATGTTATTGTAGTTGAAGTGGTCTGTTAGTTAATTCTGTAGGTTGGACCACTTTGAACATCATCACTGACAGTTTTAAAGCTTTTAAAAAAGCTTACATAAGTGCATGTGACAGATGGGAGCAATAATAAGTATGCTATGTTGCAATCTTCATTTGGCTCCTCTTTCCTATATTAAATAGATTGAACAGTATTTATTTTGAAATAATGCTTACTTAATTGAAAATGTACAGTGACTTCAGAAATCATTCACACCCCTTGAGTTTTTCCAAATGTAGCTGTTTTACAGCCTGAATTTAAAATGAATTAAATTGCATCTTTTTTTTGGTCACTGGCCTACACACAATACTCCATAATGTCATTGGAACTTTGTTTCTTGACATTTTTACAAATGAATAAAAAATGAAAAGCTGAAATGTCTTAAGTCATTAAGTTCAACCCCTTTGTTAAGGCAAAAGCCTAAATTAGTTCAGGAGTACACATTTCCTTGGTCACATAATAAGTTGCATGGACTCACTCTGTGTGCATTAATAGTGGTTAACATGATTTTTGAATGACTACCTCATCTCTGTACCCCACACATACAATTATCTGTAAGGTCGCTCAGTCGAGCAGTGAATTTCAAACACAGATTCGACCAAAATGAGGAGGTTTTCAAATGCCTCAAAAAGAAGGGCACCCAAATGGGTAAAAAGAAATAAAATCAGACATTGAATAACTAATTGACACAGTGAACAGAAGGAATCCTGTACAGAATAAAAAAGATTCCAAAATGTGGATCCTGTTTGCAATAAGGCACTAAAGTAATACAGCAAAATAAATTGCAAAGCTATTCACTTTTTGTCCTGAATACAAAAGTGTTTATGGGGGGGCAAATCCAATACAACACATTACTGAGTACCACTCTCCATATTTTCAAGCATATTGGTGGCTGCATCAGGTTATGGGTATACTTGTAATCTTTAAGGATTGGGGAGTTTTCAGGATACAAAGAAATGGAATGGAGCTAAGCACAGGTAAACTCCTAGAGGAAAACGTGGTTCAGTCTGCTTTCCACCAGACACTGGGAGATGAATTCACCTTTCAGCAGGACAATAACCTAAAACACAAGGCCAAATCTACACTGGAGTTGCTTACCAAGAAGACAGTGAATGGCCGAGTTACAATTTTGACTTAAATCTACTTTCAAATCTATGGCAAATCCTGAAAATTGTTGTCTAGCGATGATCAACAACCAATTTGACAGAGCTTGATGAATTCTGAAAATAATAATAGTCTAATGTTGCAGAACCCAGGTGTGGACAGTTCTTAGACTTACGCAGAAAGACTCACATCTGTAATTGCTGCCAAAGGTGCTTCTACAAAGTGTTGAATCAGGGGTGTGAATACTTATATAAATGTGACATTTCTGTATTTAATTTTCAATAAATTTGCAAACATTTCTAAAATCACGTTTTCACTTTGTCATTATGGGACTTGTGTATAGATGAGAGACAGAAATATGTAATCCATGTTGAATTCAGGGTGTAACACAACATAATGTGAACAAAGTCAAGGGGTGAATACTTTATGAAGGAACTGTATGTAATAGTTGAAATTTGACCATACAGTCAATTACCAAAATATATATATCTTCAACATCTGTAGGCTAAATTACCTCTTTTCAGTTTCATTCAGAGCCGAAAATGAACCAACATCTGGAAAATACATATTTTTAACGTTTAATTTAGAACCTTAAATTAACTTAGCTTTTAGATGTCTTTTCAATGTCCCTCCATTACAGATGACATGTTATTGATTCACTACATGCCGGCTGAAATATTTATGGTTATGAAATGGAGCATAATGATTTAATAAGGTGATGGAGGCTGGTACACGGCGACTAAAGAGGGAATGATTGGTGACTGAGAGTAGTGCCCTTATACCCCGCTGTGCCAGTGGGATAAGTCAAATGTCATTGAAGCAGATGCACACCTGCGTTGTCATTTTGTTTTTTAATTAACACATGATTTTCTATTCGAATACACTGGCTGTAAACCTAGCCCCGTATTTCTCATGCCCGATGTTATGCTATTTGTCCATTATAGCCAACAAGGACACCAACGCATCTCGTCCGACCGAGACACTTCTAAACACAAGACCGCCGGTGAATGACGGGGAGGAGAGCCCTTTAACCCCTGGCCATCTGGAACAATCAGCGTGGAATCGGAACTAAAACAATGGCTGGAGGGCGTATTCTTGACGGCGATCTATAAAATGCTGTATGTTTTGATGTTGGTTGGCCTACCCGCGCCGCCTCCTCCTCAGTGCACTGCTTGAACAACGCGACAATAAACGGTGTGCGTTTTCAGCTCCGTCGTCTCTGTTCATTATCTATTCATCCACGGCTCTGCCTCTGGCAGACCTGCACAGGACATAGGGTTTTGTGTGGAATTATAAGTGCCAGTGTCATCTGACTGAGAGAGAGAGAGAGAGAGAGAGAGAGAGAGAGAGAGAGAGAGAGAGAGAGAGAGAGAGAGAGAGAGAGAGAGAGAGAATCCTTGGCATACACACACGTCGGTGTCTCAATGTGAATTTGAGTGACAGGCTGGATTCTTGTGGAGACGAACGGAACGGATAAACCCATTTTCAGCATCTCACTCATTTGCGCGGAGAGCGGCTGGTGCCTGCTCGTCTGGATTGAGCATTTGACAGCGTCTCTTTCTGCTGGAGCTTGGCTTATCCACGCCGTCCCTGGTCGGGCATGGAGGGAGCCGAGATGAGCGCCTTTCGGAGGGGTAGTGGGGTGTTTCTGTTCGGGTTGTGTTGCGTACTAATGGGACTGTGGAGGCTCGGGGCCGCCTGCCCCGCGTCCTGCTCCTGCAGCGGGACCAGGATCGCCTGTGTGGATCAGGAGCGGAGTATCATGGCTTTTCCCGTGTTGCAGTCGGAGCTGGAGATGGACAACATTACCGACATGTGAGTCACTGTCCATGATCCATCACCGGACCCAACATACAGGCCTCGGCCTATGACAGCCTATGACAGATGTGTCTTCCACGAAACGAGTGCCTTTTGAGTCACTTTGATATTTTAAGTAGCAATTGTGCACCAATATTGAATCGTAAAAGCCTATTATATTACTTCAATTACCCTTTAATATAGACCACATGAGAATGCAATGCATCTGAATTGTGACATGTCCTTCCATGCACCCTCTATGACTTCTAGGAAGATTTGTATCCACATAATCCCAACATTTCTAAAACATGTCATCATCATTGTAAAGCTCTAGTTATGCTGTTTCTCAGACAGTCATTTCTGAAGATTATTATGTGATCCATTTACACCTGTCCCTCATTTTAAGGTAAACACTATTAAATGAACTGAACTCTCATTTTAATGTGGTGAAACTGTTCCTTTGTAATGCATCCTATAGTCAAACCACAGTGTAAAAGCAGGTGAGCTAGTTCTACTCTTTTGTTGGCCACGTTCTGGTGTTTTGTGAACATGTGCTTTTTATGACAGAATGTTAAAAGGAGGTGAAATCAGGTTACACTATTCAAAAGGCACACAATTGGTGGAATGACCAGACATAACCTTCCTAATCGGCACACAATAATGAGGTGAAAAAAGTTTATGCGTTTTAGGCTATCAATGAGTAGAATTGAAGGTTCAATCGAATGGCCAATTCTCAGTCAAAAGTTGGGCTATTTGAATTGGCTAATAAAACGTATTTTATATTTTTGAAGCAGTGATGTTAGGAAAATACATGTGTGTGTGTGTGTGTGTGTGAGAGAGAGAGAGAGAGAGAGAGAGAGAGAGAGAGAGAGAGTGTGTGTATGCGGGTACACGCGCTCGAGTGTGTATGTCGGTGTGAGAGCGGTGGGGACTACTGAACCGCGAGAGAGACTGTTGTGTTGCTATCGGTACCGATCGACGCTCCACGGTGGCTCCGGGTAGAGGTGTAGTCCTAATCCCGCAAATATTTGCAAGGACAATGGGCCCGAAAACCTACAATTATATATTCAGATTTGTTTTGCATCTATTTTGGGAAAAAAAATGAATTGGAGTAGACGAAATTCATTTCCCCACACGTTTCAGAGCTGAAGACAAACAGAGAATCAAAAGTAGAGCATTTGGAATGCTGAGGACATGATGTGAGCATCTCTTTGTCAAGACCATAGCATACCCTTTGATGCATAGCCTCTATTTCAAAACGTTTTATATTTTAACTTTATTTAACTAGGCAAGTCAGTTAAGAACAAAGTGGGTTAAATGGCTTGTTCAGGGGCAGAACGACAGATTTTTACCTTGTCAGCTCAACCTTTCGGTTACTGGCCCAACGGCCTAACCACTTGGCTACTTCGCGCTCTATTGCAAGGTTACTGTGTAAACATATGCAATGTTGTCCACAAAAAAATGTTTTGTTGATAAAATATTGAATAAATGTATTTATATGGAATAGAGGACTGTTAAAAATGACAAGAAGTTGACGACTGGAGTTAGGGCCTATCCTATATGTTGATAATCATCACTCCATTTGTGAAATTTGTATTTTCAAACTACCTTGACAAAAGTCTTCATCAAAAACACCCATCACGGAAAAACACCTAAACATTCATTGCTTGAAAGGGGCCTTACAGATAATTACATGTGTGGATAGGGTACAGAGATGAGGTAGTCATAAAAAAACTCCAAAAGTCTAAGCTTTTGGGGGTGGTTGGGGGGTGTCTACTAACCTGACATATGGAATTGTTTTAAGATGGTCATACCATGGATCCTTTAGCTTTAGGACCCCTGTAGGTGAGAAACAAAAGAAGAAACCCGCACACAGCTCTTGCAAGTATCACTGCTCTTTAACAAGGTTAAATATCTGCCATTTCCCCTATAGGTAAAAAAAAATCATCAGAAGGAATAAGGTTTTGAAGTGTCTGTCCTACATCTAGGAGATATAACAAAGATCAGGAAATATATATATTTTTTGGACATACAGTGCATTCGGAAAGTATTCAAACCCCTTGACTTTTTCCACATTTTTTTTACATTACAGCCTAATTCTAAAATGAATTAAATTGTTTTTTCCCCTCATCAATCTAATGACAAAGCATAAACAGTTTTTTATACATTTTTCAAATGTATAAAACATTTAAAAATGAAATATTACATTTACATAATTATTCAGACCCTTTACTTAGTATTTAGTGATTACAGCCTCGAGTCTTCTTGGGTATGACGCTACGAGCTTGGCACACATGTATTTCTCCCATTCTTCTCTGCAGATCATCTCAAGCTCTGTCAGGTTGGATGGGGAAAGTTGCTGCACAGATATTTTCAGGTCTCTCCAGAGATGTTAGATCAGGTTCAAATCCAAGTGGCTGATTATTTATTTAATCAGTTTTAGAATGAGGCTGTAACGTAACAAAACATGCTATCGTACACGTCAATCCAGAGCATCCCAAACATGCTCAATGGGTGACGTGTTTGGTTAGTATTCAAGCCATGGAAGAACTGGCACATTTTCAGATTCCAGGAATTGTGTACAGATCCATGTGACATGGGGCCAGTGCATTATCATGCTGAAACATGAGGTGATGGCGGTGGATGAATGGCACAACAATGGGACTCAGGATTTCATCATGGCATCTCTGACTATTCAAATTGCCATTGATAAAATGCAATTTTGTTGGTTGTCTGTAGCTTATGCCTGCCCATACCATAACCCCATTGCCACCATGTGGCACTCTGTTCACAACTTTGACAACAGCAAACCCCTCGCCTGGTACAGTTGAAACAGGGATTCATCCATAAAGAGCACACTTCTCCAGCATGCCAGTGGCCATCGAAGGTGAGCATTTGAAGTCGGTTACGACGCCGAACTGCAGTCAGGTCAAGAACCTGGTGAGGATGACGAGCATGTGGATGAGCTTCCCTGAGACAGTTTCTGACAGTTTATATAGAAATTATTCAGTTGTGCAAAACCACAGTTGTCCTGGTGGCTAGTCTCAGAGGATCCCGCAGGTGAATAAGCCGGGTGTCCTGGGCTAGCATGGTTACACGTGATCTGCGGTTGTGAGGCCGGTTGGACGTACTGCCCAAAAGACATTGGAGGTGGCTTATGGTAGAGAAATGAACATTACATTATCTGTCAACAGCTCTGGTGGACATTCCTGTAGTCAGCATGCCAATTTCATGCTCCTGCAATACTTGAGACATGTGTGCATTGTGTTGTGTGAAGAAACTGCACATTTTAGCACAGCCTTTTGATGTCCCCAGCACAAGTTTCACCTGTTCAATCATCATGCTGTTTAATCAGCTTCTTGATATGCCAAACCTGTTAAGTGGATGAATTATCTTGACAAAGGAGAAATGCCACTAACAAGGATGTAAACAAATTTGTGCCAAAAATCTGAGAGATATAAGTTTTTTTTGTGTTACCTCTGCTGCAGAGGATAAGTTCATTAGAGTTAACTACACCTCAGATTGTAGCGCAAATAAATGCTTCACAAAGTTCAAGTAACAGACACATCTCAAATTGCTGCAAAGAAACGACTACTTAAGGACATCAATAAGAAGAAGAGACTTGCTTGGGCCAAGAAACACAAGCAAAATCTGTCCTTTGGTCTGATGAGTCCAAATTTGAGATTTTTGGTTCCAACCGCTGTGACTTTGTGACATGCATAGTAGGTGAATGGATGATCTCCGTGTGTGTGGTTCCCACCGTGAAGCATTGAGAAGCAGGTGTGATGGTGTGGGTGTGCTTTTCTGGTGATATTGTCAGTGATTTATTTAGAATTTAAGGCACACTTAACCAGCATGGCTACCACAGCATTCTGCAGCGATCAACCATCCCATCTGGTTTGCGCTTAGTGGGACTTTCATTTGTTTGACCAAGAAGCAGAGTGATGGAGTGCTGCATCAGATGACCTGGCCCCACAATTACCTGACCTCAACCCAATTGAGATGGTTTGGGATGAGTTGGATGACAGTGTGAAGGAAAAGCAGCCAACAAGTGCTCACCATATGTGGGACCTCCTTCAAGACTGTTAGAAAAGCATTCCAGGTAAAGCTGGTTGAGATAATCTCAAGAGAGTGCAAAGCTGTCATCAAGGCAAAGGGTGGCTACTTTGAAAAATCTAAAATCTAAAATATATTTAGATTTGTTTCACACTTTTTTGTTACTACATGATCCCATATGTGTTATTTCATCAATCAATCAAATGTATTTATAAAGCCCTTTTTTCATTAGCATAAATCCATCCTAAACCCCCAAACAGCAAGCAATGCAGATGTAGAAACACAGCGGATAGGAAAACTCCATAGAAAGGCAGGAACCTCGGAAGAAACCTAGAGAGGAACCACGCTCTGAGGGGTGGCCAGTCCTCTTCTGGCTGTGCTGGGTGGAGATTATACGAGTACATGGCCATTTAAAGCCAGATTGTTCTTCAAGATGTTCAAACGTTCATAGATGACCAGCATAGTCAACTAATAATCACAGTGGTTGTGGAGCATGCAAGGAGTAAATATCAGTTGGCTTTTCATAGACTAGCATTCAGAGGTCGAGACAGCAGGTGCGGTAGAGAGAGAGAGAGAGTAGAAAACAACAGGTCCCGGACAAGGTAATGTAGCACGTCTGGTGAACAGGTCAGGGTTTATTATCCACAGGCAGAACAGGAGCAGCACTACGACCAGGTGGACTGGGGACAACCAGGAGTCATCAGGCCAGTTAGTCCTCAGGGATGATCCTAGGGCTCATGTCCTCCGGGAGGGAGAGAGGGAGAGAGAGAGAATTCGAGGGAACATACTTAAATTCACACAGGACACCAGATATGACAGGAGAATTACACCAGATATAACAGACTGACTCTAGCCCCCAGCACATACATTATTGCAGCATAGATACTGGAGACTGAGACGGGTGGGTCGGGGAACACTGTGGTCCCGACCGACAATACCCCCGGACAGGGCCAACCAGGCAGGATATAACCCCATCCACTATGCCAAAGCACAGCCCCAGCACCACTAGAGGGATATCAACAGACCACCAACTTACTACCATGAGACAACTTACTACCCACAAAGATCTCCTCCACCACGTGTGCCTGAGGGGGAGTGCAAAACCGGACAGGAAGATCACGTCTGTGACTCAGCCCACTCAAGTGACACACCCCTACAAAGGACAGCATGGAAGAGCACTAGTAAGCCAGTGACACAGCCCCGTAATAGGGTCAAAGGCAGAGAGGGGAGCCGGCCAGGCAGAGACAGCAAGGGCAGTTCGTCGCGCCAGTGCCTTGCCATTCACCTTCATACCCCTGGGCCAGACTACACTCAATCATAGGACCTACTGAAGAGATGGGACTTCAGTAATGACTTAAAGGTTGAGACCAAGTCTGCGTCTCTCACAGGGATAGTCAGACCATTCCATAAAAATGGAGCTCTATAGTAGAAAGCCCTGCTTCCAACTGTTTGCTGGAGTAATATGATCAACTTTTTTGGTTCTAGTCAGGATTCTAGCAGCCGTGTTTAGCACTAACTGAAGTTTATTTAGTGCTTTATCCAGATAGCCGGAGAGTAGAGCATTGCAGTAGTCTAATCTAGAAGTGACAACGTATGGATTAGCTTTTCTGCGTAATTTTTGGACAAAAAGTTTCATATTTTTGCAATGTTACGAAGATGTAAAAAAGGTGTCCTTGAAATATTATTGATATGTTCGTCAGAAGAGAAATCAGGGTCCAGAGTAACGCCAAGGTCCTTCACAATTTTATTTGAGACAACTGTACAACCATCAAGATTAATTGTCAGATCCAACTGCAGATCTCTTTGTTTCTTGGGACTTAGAACTAGCATCTCTGTTTTGTCCGAGTTTAAAAGTAAAACATTTGCCACCATCCACTTCCTTATGTCTGAAACACAGGCTTCCAGGGTAGGCAATTTTGGGGCTTCACCATGTTTCATCGAAATGTACAGCTGTGTGTAGTCCGCATAGCTGTGAAAGTTGGCATTGTGTTTCCGAATGACATCCCCAAGAGGTAAAATATATAGAGAAAACAATAGTGGTCCTAAAATGGAACCTTGAGGAACGCTGAAACTTACAATTGATTTGTCAGAGGACAAACCATCCACAGTGACTTACTGATATCTTTCCGATGGATAAGATCTAAACCAGGCAAGAACTAGTCCGTGTAGACCAATTAGAGTTTCTAATCTCTCCAAAAGAATGTGGTGATCGATGGTGTCAAAAGCAGCTCTAAGGTCTAGGAGAATGAGGACAGATGCCTTGGTCTGACACCATTAAAAGGTAATTTACCAACTTCACAAGTACAGTCTCAGAAATAAGATCCGGTCGAAACCCAGATTGAAGCATTTTGTATACATTATTTGTCTTCAGGAAGGGACAGTGAGTTCATAGTTTTGATGTCTTCACTATTATTCTACAATGTAGAAAAGAGTAAAAAATAAAGAAAAACCCTTGAATGAGGAGGTGTGTCCAAACTTTTTGACTGGTACTGTATATTTTATTTCACCCTTTTTCTGTACTCACAAACCTACTTCCATACTTCCATAACATTTTGAAACTGGTACCGGGTCATAGAACATTGTGGGGGTCATAGAACAAAACGAGTCTCCCCTTTCTATAGTCGGGTCATATTATTTTGTCGCCCAAACTGTTTGGATGCTGTAGTCAGAAGTTGGCACATTCACAGTACCGACTTCAGATGAGTCCTGTGGGGCATGTTGGGGTCGTGTTAGTTTGTAGGCCAAACCATTTTGGACGCTGCAGACGTTTTCACGAGAAGACCGATTTTCGGGATGTCTCCTGGTATGACAAACAGAGCTGTAGCTCTGCCACTTTCCACAGCAGATGTGAAAGGCTGACATAGGCTGATGCAGTGGATTGAGATGCAACTTATACGAACCCCCCCGATGTCTCTAGCTTTTAAAAATTATGTTAATTACGTTGGTCGCACGGGTACGTCGATCGACTCTTAAGGATGAATATCTGTTGAAATGTGTATCGGTTGTTCAGTGGGCCTGCTACTTCTGTTAACTAACCTATTTTTCCCAATTTCATTTTTGACAGATATATTGCAAACCAAAGTAGCTTCTCGTCCATCAATGACAAAGACCTGCATTATTACCGGAACCTCACGAATCTGTAAGTCTTTATGCTATGTGATGTCTTATACTTGCGGTCATGATGAGGTCTAGATTGTCAACTAGTGCAGTATGATCATGTTTTTGTGTGTATTTGCTTTGCAGAACTGTGACTAACAGCCGGCTTACCTATGTATCTCGACTGGCCTTCCAGAACAACCTCAAGCTTCAGTATCTGTGAGTGGCTTCTACAGGCCTAAGGCAACATTTATCTCAATGTGAAGGCCAAATTAGAGTTCTTACAAAAATAATTGTTGACTGTCAGACAGACAACCCATTGGGCAAAAACTGGTTGAATCAACATTGTTTCCATTTAATTTCAATCAAAAAATTATATGTGATAACATTGAATCAACATGGAAAACTGATTGGGTTTGAAAAAAGTCATGAAAGTAAGGGAATTTCATGTTTTTTCACTCAACTTTTAACCTAAATCCAATGACATGGTGGCATGTTTGGTTGATTTCACGTTGAATTCACATTAGTTAACAACTCAACAAAATGCAAATCAAAACTAGATGTTGAACTGACATCTGTGCCCCGGGGCAGTTGTTGGAATGGTTGTACAGTTTAGAATTTCTTTTGGATATTTTTTTCGCATTGTCAATAATGTTAATTCTGATTGACAGGAATTTGAAAGACAACAACCTGTCATCTCTGTCTTGGAGGATATTTCGACATTTAAACATATCAAATCTGTGAGTTGCTTTTTAAATCAACTGTATTCTGTCTAATACTCGTCTGACTCTGTCTCTGTCTTTCTCTCTTTCTCTCTTTCTCTCTCTCTCTCTCTTTCTCTCTCTCTCTCTCTACCTCTCTCTCCCTTTTTAACTTTCCCCCTCTTTCAGCAGTGTTTTATGTACCCCTGATTGACAATGTGTCATCATGGATCCCAAAAAACATCTGAGTGTGTGTGCGCGGATGTGCTCATCGGTTTGTGCTTGTGTTTGTGTCAGTGTCCGTGTGTGTGAATCGACACTCAGCGCTGTGTTTCTGTCTGTGTAGGATTCTTTCAGGGAACCCGCTGCACTGTTCCTGTGAGAACATATGGATGAAGCTGTGGCTGGGAGAGGAGGCCGATGCTCAGGACCTCCAATGTACAGCGGAGGGTGGCGGAAGGAAGCCCCTGACCAGGCTCAAGCTCCCTCACTGCAGTAATGTTCCCACTTGATTTGCTTTTTATTGAAAATGTATCCTTCCCGCCCTGATAATGACCCCCCCCCCTCATCCCCCCCATCCCCCTCCCGCCCCCTCTTATGTCAGAGCGGGCTTACTGTCAGAGACAGAGAGATAATGGTCATAATGGAGAGTGGGCAACACTGGACTTGGGAGATCCAGTATCAGCAGAGAGTACTTATGTCACGGACAGTCATTCTTTAAAGTGGCTCGCTTGGAACAACATGCCCTCGTTAGTCATACCCAGAGAGTCAACGCCCTTCCAACCCTAAACTCAATAGTTTTCGGGCATTGTTTACTTTACAGGCTTTCCGTAAGAGCTCATATTAAGATTCTAAGACGTAACTCATCTTGAGGTAAGAAAACAGTTAAGGTTGGGTGAAAATGTCAGAAACTATTTACTGGGCTTTGCTGAATTAAAGAAGATGTCCCTAGATTCACATGCTGTATCCTAATGTGAAATTTGCCCATTATGAGTACCCACAAACCAAAGCTGGTCTAGGACCAGTTTCCCCCTTCCACTCAGTAACTCTCACCAGTCTGTATTAACACAAATGAACCTGGGCCTGTACTAGTGTGCTCTGGGGTACAGAGGGGGCTATATAATGACATTGATAACACTTATTGATCCGGCTGCCCAGCCTCCACTCCATTAGGATGCTATTTTCACCTCCGCCACAGTTACGTGCGGGCCCCTGGAAAGACGGCAGGGGGACCCCGTTGTATGAAGACGACACACGGGAGAGGCCCCACATGTGTACGATGGCTGCCAGCCAGCCAGAAACACTGAGTACCCTGCAACCCCCTTTCTCTCAGTCATTCTCTCTGTCGTTCCCTCTCACTCTCTCTTGACCATCTCTCTCCCAGGGAATCTCTCCGCCGTTTTCAGTGAATCTCTCTGTTCATCTCTCCCCCCCCCCTCTCTCTCTCTCTCTATCATCCTGTACTATATGAGCTCTACTGCTCAGTGCTGTAGTTTTCATGTGTTGGATGCAGAGGTTATCTGACGCCAAGATATAGTCTTCACTGCTGCCTATCAGTATTTATATTGGAGATGTTGATGCTGATAGTTTTACTGGTGTCTAAAACTGGTTTAAACCAGTATACAACCATTGCAACCAGTTTAGCCCATGGGGTGTGTTGTTAAAGATGTACACATTGTAAAGGTATACTGTGCCAGCTGGCAGTGTTTGTAAGAGAGTTGCATAAGATGGTACGGGCTGATATTGCGCTCTGAGTGCTGAAATTAATAGTTTTCTGGGTTTTAGAATGATTGAGAGGGTTGCCATGCTGTTAAGAGTCTTGGCGACGTCCCTGAGTGGAGATAAGAGATCTGTCCATTTCATCAACCAGGACTTTCGACAGACATCGGCCCTTTTTCGCCAGACGCTCCCATGCCAATGACCACGGCTAAGAGGCAGCCAAGCTTCTGATTGGACACATAGTCAGGTCACAGTCAGGTCACAGTCCCCTCCCCTCCCCTCCAACGTCTGTTGTGTTGTTGTCTCCCTTTAGAGAGGCTCCAGACAGTGTCCAATCGATTTTATCGGAGTTGCGAGACACATGGAGTTGTAATCTGTGTGTGACCACTGCCGTGTGTGTGCTGTGATTTTTAACTAAGATGGCATTGAATCTCCCCTTCGTTGTCGTTGGCAGTGGTTCCCATGGCGACTCTGAGCCCGTCCAAGGTGATGGTGCAGGAGGGTGCTGATGTGGTGCTGACATGCAACACCTCCGGAGAGCCCTCTCCTGAGCTCATCTGGAAAATGACCCCACTCATCTCCTACTATGAGGTCAGTCACCACGACACCCCCCCACCAGAAAGCCCATGGCCCCGGCTCAAATTGGTCTCGGGTCAAAAGTAGTGCACTATATAGGGAATAGGGTACCATTTTAGACACACATATGAGTAGGTCCAGGAGTTTTACTGACCACATGACCTGACCATGGTCAAGTAAAACTCCTGGCCCTACCCATCAGCAGGTGCAAAAATAAGTGTTTCGTGGTCAAGTAAAACTCCTGGCCCAACCCATCAGCAGGTGCAAAAATAAGTGTTTCGTGGTCAAGTAAAACTCCTGGCCCAACCCATCAGCAGGTGCAAAAATAAGTGTTTCGTGGTCAAGTAAAACTCCTGGCCCAACCCATCAGCAGGTGCAAAAATAAGTGTTTCGTGGTCAAGTAAAACTCCTGGCCCAACCCATCAGCAGGTGCAAAAATAAGTGTTTCGTGGTCAAGTAAAACTCCTGGCCCAACCCATCAGCAGGTGCAAAAATAAGTGTTACGTGGTCAAGTAAAACTCCTGGCCCAACCCATCAGCAGGTGCAAAAATAAGTGTTACGTGGTCAAGTAAAACTCCTGGCCCAACCCATCAGCAGGTGCAAAAATAAGTGTTTTGTGGTCAAGTAAAACTCCTGGCCCAACCCATCAGCAGGTGCAAAAATAAGTGTTATTTATTTCAAGCTGGAATCTTTAATGGTGAAACTGCCACGTCTATTTGCAACATTACAACAGCAAATAAGTTACTGCAAACAATGAACACTGTTATTTCCCCTCTGACATCATTACAAATGCGGTAGAACAACAGAAATGTACTGCAATTTTCTTTGTACCACGTTGTGCGACGCTCCTCACCTCCCCTTCATCAACTAAAAATAAACGACAATGGCGGTGGTGCTGTTTGTCCTACTGAAGATTCCATCTTTAACAGTAAAGTTGATGAGAAGACTGGATCCAAAATATGCAAAAATGCAGAAAAATGCAGAAAATGTTTTCACAAAAATAATTAACTTGAAAAACAAACTTACTTGGCCAATAGCAAAATGACCTCAAGTTGAGGAGGACTAAGGCAAAACGTCTCAAACACAGGGCAAAACGTCTCAAACACAGGGCAAAACGTCTCAAACACAGGGCAAAAGGCCTATAAACTCACACACGTGAGTATATGACAGAGCTATAGCAACAGCTTGTTGCCTAGACAAGCAGCTGAATGAGGTGAACAGGGATCCTACCTCATCTGGCATATTGCAGATCTTTTAACACCACGGATTTGAACACCAATTATTCACTAGTATTGGCCTATAATGGTACTTGCTAATCTAGCTGTGTAACACCATTTGTTTAGTATAGGTTCTCATACAGAAGAGACAGTGTAAGAGACGATGTCAAAGAATCAACAACTACTAGGGAAGGATATCTGTTTATAAATGGTAAAGCATGATCTTACAATATCACTAACAACCAGCAACAGGTATTGTGTTGGCGAAAGAAATAGCTGTTGATGTGTTAAAGCATTGGTCATGTGGGTGAGATGGGTACCTGACTCACTGTGTCTCTGTGTGTTCTTCTGCAGATTGAGACCTCGGGCCAAGTGTCTGAGCTTCATCTCTATAACCTCTCCTCCCTGGACAACAACTGTAAGATCACCTGCAGTGCTGGGAACATTGTGGGAGAGAATGAGTCCACAGTCCTCCTCAACATCCTCTGTGAGTTCCAAACATGACTCACATCTCTAGGCAAGATTGGCGAAAGAATGAGAATAACACCTGCCTTAACTAGTTCCCCCTTCTTTTCTCCCCGTTATGGCTTCTCCTTCTATCTGTCTCACTCATTCACTCACTCGCTCCCTCACTCCCTCACCCCCTAACTCACTGTCTCTCTCTCTCTCTCTCTCTCTCTCTCTCTCTCTCAGTTCCCCCTAACATCAGTAAGTTGAGTGATGCCTACCAGGACCACCACTGGTGCATCCCATTCAGTATGTCTGGGAACCCAAAGCCCGAGCTCCGCTGGCTGTTAGACGGGGAGCCGGTCATTGAGGGACCCTACATCATGACCATGATCCATGACTTCTCTGAGAGGGAGTACCACGGCTGCCTGCAGCTGGATAGCCCCACACACATCAACAACGGACCGTACACCCTGCTGGCCAGCAACAAGTACGGACAGGACCGCAAGACCGTCAATGCCCACTTCATGCACAACCCCTTCGAGGGAGGTATGTGTTGTGTAGTGTAACCACTCTCTGAATCCCAATTAAACCCCTATCCCACTTGTATCATTCTGAGAGGATTGGATAGTCTGCAATATGGCAACAACTCCACCTGGCCTATCAAATGGTAAGATGGAGCTACAGTATTACCATATCGTTTACATCTATCTCCAATCCTCTCAGATCTACTGAAGTTATTAGGGGGAGGGGCTAGGGGTCAAATTGCACACTCAAATTGCACACTGAATTCCTAGAGAGCCGAGTGTCTGCACATTTTTAAAACTGTAATTATACTGAAAAAATGTAAATGCAACAAAATAAAAGATCCCAGAAATGTAACATGTGCACAAAAAGCATATTTCTCTCAAATTCTGTGCACAAATTTGTTTACATCCATGTTAGTGAGCATTTCTCCTTTGCCAAGATAATCCATCAAGCTGACATGTGTGGCATATCAAGAAGCTGATTAAACAGCATAATAATTACACAGGTGCACCTTGTGCTGGGGACAAAAAAAAAGGCCACTCTAAAATGTGCAGTTTTGTCACACCACAGAATGCCACAGATGTCTCAAGTTTTGAAGGCGTGTTCAATTGGCATGCTGATTGAAGGAAAGTCCACCCGAGCTCTTGCCAGAGAATGTAATGTTCATTTCTCTACCATAAGCCGCCTCCGACGTCGTTGTAGATCATTTTGCAGTACGCCCAACCGGCCTCACAACCGCAGACCATGTGTAACCACGGCAGCCCAGAACCTCCACATCCGGCTTCTTCACCTGCTGGGTCTGCTGAGACCAACCACCTGGACAGCTGATGAAACTGAGGAGTATTTCTGTCTGTAATAAAGCCCTTTTGTGGTGAAAAATGAATTCTGATTGGCTGGGCCTGGCTCCCGAGTGTGTGGGCCTATGCCCTCCCAGGCCCACCCATGGCTGCGACCCTGCCCAGCCATGTGAAATCCATAGATCAGGGCCCAAGGAATTTATTTCATTTGACTGATTTCCTTATGTGATCTGAAACTCAGTACAATCGTTGAAATTGTTGCATGTTGCGTTTATATTTTTGTTCAGTATATTTTCAATTGGTGTCCAATGAAGACCTACATTAGACAAGCAGGTGAGCGGAGTTCTTATCTAATCTATTACCTTTATTGATCAATCAAGTACTCTTTGTATTTTACTCAACAGGAACAGTGACAGAACCTCTTTACTATGGTGAGTTGCTGTTCAAATATTTACATGGAAAATTGACTGTCTAAATTACTGATTGAACTGTTTAGCAATAACCAATGTGCTTTCCTTTTATGATGTCCTGACACCTGAGGATTATTGACTTGAGAAAAGCTTTGGAAACTGATTTCTGAGCTTTGCGTTTTGTCTCATAAAATGTTAGTACTTTCTTTTCTCTTTTCTCTTTCCTCTCCTCATGTCACACTGTCTCTGGGCACCACAGACCCAACTACAGGTACAGTCACTGTCCCTTCACATGACCTATTCACAAAACAGAGCTTTCAAAGCACACAGGCCTATGTCACTCTGACACACTCATAGAGGGAACACTTTACTTGAAAGGGTACCTTCATAAAGGACTTCATAACCCAACCCATACATACTGCATTCATGAACAGCAATGTTTATGCCAACAACCACAAGCCATAATACAAAATATTCTTATTAAGTCCTTATGTAGGCACCCCTTCAACTAACGGGCAGACATATTTGGTCAACGACATTTGAAATGAGGGATACTTTAGCATCTGCTGTCTTCTCTTCTCTTCTCTTTGAAAACAGACGACACACCTCTAGATCCACCGGAAGACAGAGTTGCTGTAAGTCACACTCCAAGACACCTCGTTGAGCACTTGTTTTGTGTTTTGTGTTTTGTGTGAGCCTTAGAACTGTTCTGGGAGCTAAACATTTGTGTTTATATCCTATGTTTTAATGTCGTATGTTTCACCGGGACTATTGTTATTAATAGTACCATATAGTGTGTTTATAGATGACAGTATGTTTAAGTTTTATACATTTATATGTCATGTTTCTATATGATTGGTGTCATGTGTCTCGGTGCCAGTAGGCTACACGCTGCGGCACAATGTGTTTCAGAGTGAGCAGTGGTGGTCCTAGCTCAACAGCTGTGTCATTCCCTCAGGTGTACGTGGTCGTAGGGATTGCAGCCGTAGCCTTCACGGGTTTCCTCTTGATGCTGGTCATCCTAAAATTCGGGGGGAACTCAAAGTTTGGAATCAAAGGTACAGTAAGTCCCTTTACACTGAAAACTACTGTAACCAATGTCAATCGCTAGCATAGAAAGACCGGGGCTTTCTCTCAAATCTGAAATGGCAGCCTATTCCCTAAATAGTGCACTTCTCTTGGCACTGGCACTGCGTAGGATGTAGGGTGCCATTTGGGATAAAAGCATAGGGTGGGGTCTGAATGGTGGTAAAGAGCTGCTCAGATTTGCTGGTGAATAACATGCATGTGGATGTCAGTGATCCGTCTCAATGTCTCATTGTGTCTTGTTCCACACTAATCATCCCGCAAACCTTGCGCATCCTAAATAGGAAGAAAACGGTGCACTGTGGCCCACCTCTGTCTTTACTGATGTTGTAGTCTAACGCGAGTTGTTGTCCAACTTACCTAAGAGGATTTCGATACTAACCGACATGAGCAGAAACAGTGGAGGGGTCAACTCACTCTCACTCAAATCTCTTAGTTTGTACTAATACTGAACCAAACTGGAAAATGATATGAGGATCAAAGTGTGACTATGGTTTTCTAAAAGCACTTTTGAAAGCACTATCCTGAAATCCTCTCTCTGCAATGGATTGAATCTTGACCTGAGTGTGTATGAGTGTGCTTGGTTTTGATAAGATGGTCTATGGAGGAGTCTGGGAAGACCACAGCTGCCTTAGTATAGCCTGTTATTTTGACACTGATTGGTTTATTGCCCCTCTGAGGGTGACAGGTGTGAAAGAAAGCTGTAGAGGGACAGTGGTGGTGTCTCCTTTCTTCTGCGGAAGTGGAGGATGAGGTTCCACTGGAGGCGTCGATTGCTCTCCTCCCTCTCAGCGCCTTCCCTCGCAGTGCATTCGTGCATATGTGTACAATATGTGTGCATAAATGTCTGTGTGCATTTGTGTGTGCGCATGCGCATCTTAGTAGGGAGTTAGCTGGAGTTTCAGTGTCGCCCACACAGATGTTCACCTCGAGTCTCTCGCGCCTCACTACATTTCCTATCCTTTCCTTTCTGATGGAGGAAGTGACACTACTGTCACTCAAAAGCATGATCCACACTAAAAGCAAACACTTTCACTTTTAGACACACACACACACACACACACACACACACACACACACACACACACACACACACACACACACACACACACACACACACACACACACACACACACACACACACACACACACACACACACACACACACACACACACACACACACACACACACACACACACACACACACACACACACACACACACACACACACACACACACACACACAAAGGTGTACATGGTTGCATGCATTTTTCATATCATCCTGCAACTGCTCTTCTGTGACATGGCGTACAGTAAGGATCGGAGATACTGTATTTTACTCTATACTGCCTATGTGTGTGTAGATTTAGGTTTTATGATATTTTACAGTTTGTGAGAGTCAATATGAATGTGTGCGTGTCCAGAGTGTTAAGGAGTCAGATGTCTGTGTTACCAACAAAATGTTGTGTCTGTAAAGATAGAATAAGTCCTAAGAAAAAAATCTGTGATGGTCGTCAGAGAAAAGCCATTGTCAGGTATTGGTGAAATGTCCTTTCTAAATCTGTTTGTTTGCCAAAATACATTTAAATTAGAACATCTGTCTGAACACTTGGAATTGGTCTTTACAAATATGTCGTTTCATG